>NW_009914801.1:8319-10358 GCF_000696875.1 Nestor notabilis
GCGGCTGCATGGTTCCAAGTTGCTGGCTGGGCTTGAACCACGACAAACATGAATACTAACTAGGAGAAATTATCACAAAATCGTATCTATTGACATTTAGCTTTGATGTACATACAGCCATTTAAAGGGACAATAAGAACCAGATTATTTAAAAGACACAGTATTTTATCACATTGTTCAAATTAGGCAAATGTTTCATATGAAAATCCAAGCTACTCTGTTTATCTTCCCTAAGGCATGAGAATGAGAATAAATCTTATTCCAACTACAGTTTTCTCCAACAATGCTGTACAAATTGAAGTAATTTTTGTAGATGACAGCACAATTTTAAGCTTGCATCAGAACACAAAAGAGCAAAATGCCAAAGTTTTCTCATCACATGGCAATCTTTGTGTCAACCCGATTCATTAAATGTTTTATAAATCCTTGTATTAAGTAAAGACAAAACTTTGCTCTAGAAAGAAGATGAAGAATTTTGTAAAGCCATGAGAACTCAAGACATTGTACATCTCATGAACTGAAGAACTGTTACTGTATTGGTAGTAAAATATGGGAACTGTGCATTCCTGTACAATGATCAGGAAATTACTAATAATCAACCTCAATTCCAGCAGTGACGAGGATACCCAGACTGGGATATGCACCATGCTAACGGATGCTAATAGCAGTGGTATTGGAAGAAGGTCCTAGTATCTTCCACCCTTGGAATAACTGATGAAAGTTTAAATTCAGTCTGAAACAGAGACCGTGCAGAGCTCAAAAATCCCTCCATGCCGCATGGGCTCTGCTTCTCCTCAGGTTTGGGATGAATCACTCACAGGTTTCTACACCAGATTGCTTCCGATTCAAGTACACTGTTCATTTATATGAAAAGGGTTGCAATAACAGCCCTTCAAAATACCCACTTCAGAAATAATGTTTCATTGTTCACCTTTATGTAACTGTGGTTCTCCCAGGCCTACGCTGCTCTTTTTTTCCTTTGTTTGCCACCCATTTATGCCTACCCGCACACAGCCATTAGCACGACCGGGAACCACAGGGAACGCCTGCGCTGCTGGTGCTGTCACCTCCCCTGGGAGCCTGGGGTGGCAGGCAGATCATAGAGTCATAGAATAGTCTGGCTGGGAAGGGACCTTCAAAGCTCATCTAGCCCAACCCCTTTGCAATGAGCAGGGACATCTTCAACTAGATCAGGATGCTCGGAACCACGTCCAGCCTGGCCTTGAATGTCTCCAGGGATGGCACATCTACCTCTCTGGGCAACCTGTGCCAGTGTTTACCACCCTCAATGTAAAGAATTTCTTCCTCGTGTCCAGCCTGAATCTCCCCTCTTTTAGTTTAAAACCATTGCCCCTCATCCTGTCACAACAGACCCTGCTAAAAAGTCTCTCCCCACCTTTATTATAGGCCCATTTTAAGAACCAAAAGGCCACAATAAGGTCTCCCCAGAGCCTTCTCTTCTCCAGGCTGAACAACCCCAACTCTCTCAGCCCTTCCTCAGAAGAGAGGTGCTCCATCCCTCTGACTATTTTTGTGGTCCTTCTCTGGACCCCCTCCAACAAATGTCCAGCCAAGGGACCCACACCATGTACCTCCATTAAAATAAGGTTGGGATAATTATGGGTATTTTCTTCCTTCACCCAGCTGTCTCCATTGATTGATTCAGAAGCATCTATCAAAATCAGAATATATATTGGTTGCTTATCTGCACAAAGCAACAGCAGAACCCCCACATTACATGCAAATGTTTGGAAGACCACTCGCCAACCCAAATGAGATCAGAGCTCCGGAGGAGTATCTGGTGCGTGTATCAATATGCTCAGTGAATTAGTTCACTAGAACTAATCTCTGATTAGGTACAGGATAGGTAGAGCTGCAAATGAATTATCAGAATCACAGGAAGTCTTACTGGGATGTACAAGTTAGTGCAAATGGGAGAAAAGGAGACAAGCCTTAAAAACCATTTTGTGATCAGGACAAACAGGCAAAGCCTTGCCTACTTAATTACCAACAAGCTGTGTGGCTCGGTTGATACGCTG
>NW_009914802.1:0-341 GCF_000696875.1 Nestor notabilis
GGAGCCTGTGCCGGGGCTGCCGGAGGGTGTTGGAGTGCGCTTTGCCACTGAAATACATATAATCGGGCTCAGATTTGTTTTGTTTTCCCCTTTTTCTGATGTCTTACTCTCTCATCACCGACTTGACAGCCCAGCAGGTAGTCCCGGGGTAGACATGTTCCCATCTCCAGGTGGGGAAGGTGCTATGGGCTGGTGAACTCCTGCAGCTGCTGGTACGGACGTTCTGGCACCTATGTCGGTGGCCACGGCCCTGGTCATGTATTCCTGCAGGAGTTAACTGGAGACCCCATGGAGGGCTCCTTCTCTTACCTTGTCCTCCTCACATGGCTGGGGGGGGTACA
>NW_009914802.1:372-1542 GCF_000696875.1 Nestor notabilis
GATGTTGCACTTCTGCAAGCCATGAAAATGCAGGCACTGCTGAGGAATCCCAGACTGGTTTGGGTTGGAAGGGACCATAAAGCTTGTCCGGTTCCAACCCCCTGCTATGGGCAGGGACACCTTCCACTAGACCAGATTGCTCCAAGCCTTATCCAACCTGGTCTCGAACAGGGAAGGAGTAGAAAGAGTAGAGCAATTGCTTTTGAATCAGTCAGGAAGGTTGGTGTTAGGCTACTGCAATGGATAATTGCTATTGAAGGCTCAACCATGTGAAGAGGGCAGCTTGGAGATGCTCACTGCTTGGGCTTGTCAGCTGTGGAGGCAGGTCTGATTCGTAGAGCAGGCGTGTTGCTTTGACATAGCAGTATGTAACTTGTAAATGGTCTTTAATGAAAGACTGCAAAGCTTGTATTTGACTGTCTGCTATTTTCAGCCCCTCAGGAATTGTAAATAGCATGGTTTTCAACAGAGCAGCAAGACTATTTGTAGCCTTTCCTTACAGCCTTTCCTCTTTTTACAATTGAACTATGACTTGTTACCTACTGTTCTAATGACAGGCTGCCCACATTTATTAAAACATACAGCAGTGAATTTATATAATGAATACTTGTTCATTTAAACATTGTTGAAGATCCAGCTTTAACCCGTAACAGCCAGGAAAATTTGAATTTCAGCCAACCTGCCTCTCCAAGATAAGAGTTTCTCAGTGCAGTAGTGATTTTCTTCCCACATGGTCTGTTACTATCATTGCACTACAGCAAGATCTCTGTTTCCTTGTCACATACTCTTTTAGCAAGCAACAGGATTGCTGTACCATCACAGTAGTTACATTCCAGAGAAAATCAGCATGCTGTGCTAGTCCCTAGATTTATTTCTATTCTGTTGCTTCAGGAAATATGTCTGTACTGATTTCTCTTTCCTTTTTTGACTGGCTTCAGTGCAAGCAAGGCTTTCTCGGAAGTGGCAGTGGCATACCTCAGTCTTGGTGCCTGAACAGGATTTGTAAACAGTATACAGCCAGTATTTTCTCCTTACTTGTCTGCTCAGTCCAGTCTGCTCAGAAACCTAAAGTATCAGCTTCTTATACCATGGATCATGGATGTCAGAAGGAAGAGTCTTTAAACAGAACTAAACAATCTCCTATTAATAAAATAAAAAAATAAAATAAAA
>NW_009914803.1:0-744 GCF_000696875.1 Nestor notabilis
ACCCCAATGGGGCACGTTATGCCCTGAGCCAGCGCGTACTCCACTTTGGCATCACCCATTTGTAGGGCTCTCGTGCCCTGGATGGGTGACGGGCAAAGATTGGCAACGACAGCTCCCAAAGGGAACAAAACAATGGGAAGGGGAACGTGCCACACCACCACACTGCCAACGACCGCAAAACACCGTGAGCTGCCCCGTGCCAAGCACATGTCACCCAAACAAGGCACATTCAGCCCAGATGAAACATGTACCCCACACTGAGGCAGGGTTCCTGCAGGTCCCTACATCCCAGGGCGGGCAACAGGGGTCCAAAAGCAAAGACTGGCAATGGCAGCCTAAAAAAGGTAGCAAAACAACCCAGGCACGACACCACACTGCCAACAGATGCCCCATGCCGAGGGGGACACGCATGTGCCTTGGAGCACTTGAAGCCCCACATGGTTTTTGGGGCTGAGGCAACGCAGACCTCCCCCTTCCTCCTTCGCTCCCTCCCCAGCAGCACCGTGGCTCACCGCAGCCAGCGCCGGGCCCGGCGTCGTCAGCTAAAACAACAACTACGGACGGTATTAGTACAAAGATCCCCTTGGGGTAAAGCAGCGCAAATGTAATCTAAGGAGAACGTTATGGGGAAGTGTGTTTATAATTATAATGGGATTTAATGTACTTTGGGAGCAGATGATAGCAGTCATTTAACGAGAACAGCCTAATAACGGCAGCCCCACCACGGAAGGCGGCGCTGCTGGG
>NW_009914803.1:792-3511 GCF_000696875.1 Nestor notabilis
GGGGGTTATAACTCGCTGGTGTAATTGGCAAGAGTGAGGATGCGGTGTGCATTCAGGCAGCGTGTGTTGGGCTGGGAATTACCTCGAACCACTCGAGTTCCTCCCCCTCCCCAACTTCTAAATCTGAGCAATCGGGGTGGAAGGGGGGGAATAGTGAAGCGGCGCCGGTTCAGGTGGTTGTTTACCCTCCTCCAACTTCTGAAGGTTATAACTCGCTGGTGTAATTGGCAAGAGTGAGGATGCGGTGTGCATTCAGGCAGCGTGTGTTGGGCTGGGAATTACCTCGAACCACTCGAGTTCCTCCCCCTCCCCAACTTCTAAATCTGAGCAATCGGGGTGGAAGGGGGGGAATAGTGAAGCGGCGCCGGTTCAGGTGGTTGTTTACCCTCCTCCAACTTCTGAAAGGCTCCATTTCAGGGCTGGGATTTTGGAGGCGGTTAGGGGTATGTTTTTAGTGTAGCTTGCATGAAATTAAGCTGCGTGAGTCCCATTAGCAATAATGGAAATCCCACGGCTAAATTCCCAGGCAGCATCCTGAAAATTAACCCCCCAGCCCTCCCTGTCAACTGGTGCGTTGCACTTTTTGTTACTCCTCTAACACATACAGTAAAAACTACTGGGTTGGTTAAGAGACTGAATTCCCACAGCGGCACTGGGCAGCGTGTCGACCCCAGGCAGGGAACCCCAGGCCCCAGCACTCCCAAATCCCACCCCCAATTCACTGTGTGCCAGTGCCTTAGGAGAACTTCCTGGACAGCAAAGGGTTTGGATGTGAAGGCTCTTTTGCTTTGAAGCAAGACAGCATCGCTGGTCAGATGGCTGCGTACGGCAGGCAAAGCCAAAGGGATCCCCCTTCGCTCAGGGCTTTCCTCGCTTGCCCACCTCCATTTCCCAGTGGGCTACACTACAGCCAGCTCTGGAAGCCCCTGAGCTCCTCAAAGCACAACAAGGTTCTACCCCCAGCCCCTCTGCCCAAACCATGTTGGCTCGGCCCGTACTCAAGTCCAGTCTCCCGCCAAACTCATGCAGTGCCCCCCAGACCCGTGCTCACGCAGAGCTGGGAGATCCCTCGCTGGGAAGACAGGAGGGGGATCATAATGTATGTAAAGCAGGAAAAAGCCAAAACCTCTTGCCCATGGCCTCAACTCTCAGCTCCCTTTCTCCCAGCAATGCCCCACTCCTCCTGCAGAGCCTCAGCCAAAGCACCTAACACCCTGCTCCGAGACAGACCAAACCAGACACATTGACAAGCCAAAGGAGAAGCAGAAGCAAGCTGCTTGCCTCGGTGTCCCCGAGAAGGGAAGAGCAGCCATCTCCTCGGCTCAAGCATCAGTCCACCCTCGGCATAGGAGACACTCACAGGGACGCCCAGCACTCGCAGCCCCTGGAGGTGCCCACATAAAACTGGGGAAGCCACAGTGTGCAGGATCATTCCCCACACCCGGCACAGGAATTAATCCCTCATCACCCCCCCAAGCACCTTCCATTTCCCTCCATCTCTCCCCATCAGTTTCCAATTTATTTACTTTTCTGATGTTAATCCCCACCTTGTAGTGTAACGTGTTTATTAGAAAGGAACCGGCACGTTAAATGAAGCCAAGCTGGGCTCTCGTGTTAAATAGCAGTCACGCCCAAGTGCCTCTCCATGTGCCATTACTCCAAGTGATTGAGGCAATTTCTTCCTCCGCCACGAGTTTCAGTTGTAAATCTCTCAACCAGATACGGGGGCAATGATGTGCTGCCTGGTGCGATTATTATTAACCTCCAGCATTAAACTCGGGAGACGACCGTGCTTTCCCGGGAAGGTCTTCCCGGCAAGGACCAGGCAGAGCACAGGCATCCTTCCTGGGAAGCCTACAGATCTCTGCACATTCACTTCTAGCTCCCAACCCTTCCTTTTTTTGGACAGGGAGATGCCAACATCCACTTTCCCAACAGAAACAGCCTGGCAAGGATCAGCAGACCCACAGGAAGGGAAGCTCTGCAAAGCATGGACAGGGCAAAGCAACGGCCTGTAAGTACTCCAAGAGACAGTGGCAGGTTCAGGACCTGCCAGGCACACGGGAGGAGGAGAAGAAGAAAACAGAAGACCCTCCAAAATCACAACAAGGGAATTCCTCGACCAGGATGCTCAGCCCACAAACAAACCTCATGGGATATGGCTTCAGCAAGAAGGTCCCCAAGCCTGGTGGGCCCCAACTTGTGTTGCACCCCCCAGCTCTTCCCCCCGGACCTCTTCTCTCACAGAACTGACCCATGAGGGACAGTGACTTTCCCATGTCATGTTCTTAGCTTTGTTTCAGTGTACTGGGAGAGTTTTCCAGTCTTGCTGGTGTGGAGCTGCATTCCGAAATATCAGCACAGGGATTATGTGCATCATACACGAGATCAGATCAGTTTTAACCCCAATCAACAACCCGACTCTTAAACCCTGATTCTGGATATCACTCCAGACACTGAAAGTTTGCAGCATCCCAGCTCTTGCGTGCGCTCCGGTCCCGGAATTCTCCTGGCACGCTACCCGTGCTCGGAGCTGGGGCAGCGCTCGGCTTTCACGCACGGCGAGCTGTCAGCTTATGAAAAGATGATTGAATGTGTCAGACTTCACTTCCAAACCCCCGGCCCAAGGGCACAAAGCTGCTGGGCAGGGGGAGGAGGGACGCGGCGGCGGGCCCCTGGAAGGCTGCGCAGCGTGCGGCCACGGCGCGTTAAGCTTCCT
>NW_009914804.1:0-15333 GCF_000696875.1 Nestor notabilis
CACTTCTTTGGGCAGCCTGTTCCAGCGCCTCGTCACCTATCCCTAACTAAAACATGAAACTTTAAAAAGGAATTATAAGACCTTTTTTTTCACATTTTCCTATCATGTAAAGCATTATTTGGATACTGTCTCTCATTCTTTTCACTTTCTCTTATTTTTTTTTTGGTTTTAAACTGTTTTCCCAAGGCAATATGACATCACATTGCTAGGCTGGTATCTCTGTCTGTGCAGCTCCTCTCTCTCCAATTGATAATTTCAGGCATGAAACAAACTTTAGCAACATTAAATATGTTTTTAAGCCCAATACAAATACTTCCACACTTTCAGTAAAGAATATAATGTATATATCACAGACTAGCAAGTTAACATTTAAAATGAAAACATCTGCTATGCAAACTGGTGGCAAAATACATTTGGACTGAACAGCAAGAGAAGAATTGTATTTTTGCTAACAGTTACCAAAAAGGAAAGAGAAAACCCAAAAACTCAAAGCAACTTAAACGAGGCATATCACCTAAAAAATTCCTGCATTTCTGGTCTTTTATCAGACAGGTTCTTGGCAGTAGCTTTCTATTTTCTCTATTTTCTCTCTTTGTTCTCTCTGCCTGCACTGACATGAAACTGCATAGAGACATGCACAATTTGTGCTTGCTTTTAGTACTCCTAGCACAATAAATTTTGAGACTATGGACTATAGATCTCACTTTCCTGAAGTTAGATCACTTCCATACAACACCTTCAGAGTAGTGTTACAGATTAGTGAAGCTATTGCAAGCATCCTCCCTAAAAGTTTGTTTTGGGTAAATAAATCCCAAATTTTGTGCCACTATGCACTGGAAGAAATGATTAAATACATAAAAAGCTACATTTGTGCTGCTTGGATTATAATCTCTTTGGGGAGCATATTGGGATTACTTTGTTCTGCAATCTTACAGCACCTAGAAATGACTGCAATACAATAGCAAATGATCAAGTACAGCCTTCTGATGTAAAGGTGATTTCCCCTCAAACAGCCAAATGTAATGTTGAGTTTAATATGACTGAACATTATAAACAGAAATCAAGAAACTGCAATGCACTGCTTGCCAAGACCAAGCAAGGTCTTGTTCCTGTGTCCCAAAAAAGGTACGTATATGTACCACTTTCAGTTCTAATTACAATACTATAAAAATGAGCTTCAGCAACACAGTGTACAAAAAGTGTTATGTTGTCCCCAAGAAATTTTGACAATCCACAAAATTTTCTGTGGATTGTAAAGCTTCAAAAATTGTAAAGACAGAGCAAGTCAACAAACATGCCAGAAGCCTCACTGGAATCTTTGTTATCTTCAAAAGTTCAAGCTTCTACAGATATTTTAAAAATCCACTTTTATACTTGGTTACGACTTGAAGAAAGAAAACAAGATGTATAGCCACAAGAAATTAAACATGTATACACAGGCACATGTAATCCTCCTGAATCATGTAAAAAAATTGGGTTTACCTTACAGTAGAACTGAATATAGTCTACATCACTTTCTCAAGCAATTAATTTCATCATGTAAACAGCTACACAGAATCTGTTTGTCCAAAGAATTTAATTAGAACATGCAGTGGTTTCGAGGTCTATTATACTTAAAAGGGTTAACATGATGGATAATTTGTATTAATGTTCCTAAACCACAAATTCTAAAGTATGCAATTGTACACCACAGGCAGTGATTCAGGCAGGAAATTCTTTCTTCAAACCTCTCCGGGTATTCTGTGACTCACATAACAATTGAGATATTTCCAAGGGTTTTCCTTTAGATTTCCTAAAATATTCTTCTGTAGTTTTATTTAACATTTTTCAGATGTAACACAACGTGCATTTGAAGCCAACTGCAACATAAGGCTTCAACAGAGATCACAAAAATAAGTATTTTAATTTTATTTAATAGGCTTAAATTGCATTTTAAAAAATATTATGCAATGTTTAGGCCATCAGCACCACGTACTTACCAATAAACTTGTTTTGCATAGTCTCTAGGAGAGCTTGGTGGGCATCTTCTGTTTGCAAAGCACATGAACATTCTCTGGCCAGGATCGTTCGGACAAGGTGCTCTCCACAACCTAAAGAAATATCAAGATTGGGAACAGTCAAAATGTAAGTATCACTATGAGGAAACTGTCATTATTTACATCATTGCAAGCAAATAAAAAACAAAGGGGGGGAAAAAAGGAGAAAGATTAGCGTGACAGGTTTCTGCCATATTTTTTTGTTTTTTAAAGGAGTGAGACTGAGTCACACGGAAATTCAACAATGTCAGCAGTTTTTCTCACAACTTTCCTGGAATTTCTACTACACAAAGTCATAAACCAGTAAAAGTTAAGTACAGGAAGAAGAAACAGAAATAGTGAGCATAAACAGAAACAATGAGAAGAAACAGCCAGACTCTCTCTGACTTGTCATCTTTATCCAGATCCTGCAATCCTCTCTCAAAGAATCCATTTACTAATCATTCTCACAGGAATGATACTTGGAGGCAACTCTCTTCAAATCAAGAGCATCCTTAGTGAATGGCACTAACTCCTCTGCATGATGCAATCTTCTATTTAGCCTTTTGTCAGCAGAGGAATACATGAATTTACCTGTGGTTTTTTTTTGACAGGGTGGCTGCTCACTGGACTCCTAATAAAAATTCCTGTAATTTTTAAATGTTTGCCTTTAAGAAACTAAAAAGCTCCAGCAAAAAAACCTCACATTGCCTCAGTGCTTTCTGTAACTATCTATCTGCTGAAACCTGTTGGTGACGAAGATAAGCAGGCCATTAGTGCTACTCCTACACTATTAGAGCACTTTCATATCTGCTGCTTTTCTCCCATGCTCTTTTCCATTCCTGTACTGTGCTCTGGCACACAGAGCTGTGACTGAATGGTACAGTCCATATTTATTGGATCAACATTTTCTTGGACAGGGAAACACTCTGGTGACACCTTCTGCATGTATACAAAACTCATTACTCTGCCTTCCAACTGCTGACATTCTTCCTCAATGGCAAGGAAGCTGGTGAAACAGCTACAAACTGTAGGACTAAAAAGAGGCCTAAGCATGCACTGGCTAAGCTGAAATGTGTTACCCAGTTGAGAAAAGATACAAAACACACAACTAATTTGCAGCTGTAATACCACAATGATTTCAAATTATCTAAATTTAGGTGATTACAGTTTGATCGGACTTATAACTTGAGAGTATATCAGGGCCTAAAACTGCAATAAAACTAGAATGTATATAGAGAAGTCAAATATATTCAATTCCCAATTATCTGTATACATATTTCTAGCAAATTTCTCATTACAAGATGATGCCAGCACTGTGCTGGCTCCATAAAAAAACCCTGCTATAGTCCAATTGGCTTTATTAGCTCAGGTGCAGAACTACATAAATGAACCTAGACAGCTTCCAAAGACAATTTATGGCTGGAAATGATCTAGCTGCTTTCTCATGGCAGCGAGCTAGAGCTGGTAGGAAATCAGAGCTAAGCTGGCTTGAGACAAAGACAGCTCAGTCTCCATGGATAAAACTCACTTTAGTGGAAGCACTAAGAAGCCCAGAACACAGAAAACCAAGCAACTCTGGCTGAAGCCAGCCTAGATCTGGCACAAAAAAGGAACTAATAAATAAACCCAACCCAAACTGGCTCTATCACAGCCTGCTGAGTCGCACAGCACATCACTGTGCTTCCCAATATGCTGAGTTTAGAGCACTGACTGGTTTGGGCTCAGTGTTGCACAAGCACACATCAGCACGTCTAGTGCTGTCTTGGAGCTACTCATATACTGGCTTCTTGTTCTTCCCACCACTTGGAAGTAACATACTGCAAGAATCTCTCTTTCTGGTTGTCACACAATTACACCCTTCTCCTTAAAGGCAAAGTGAGCTTATAAACTCTGTTCTTCAAACACTGCTAACACAGAAGGGAAAGGAAAAAAAAAGAACCCACACTCCCCATTTCCAAGATTAAAAAACCAAAACAAAACCAACAAACCCCCCCATGGAACATTATGGGTGAATTAGATGTCAGAGACAGCCTAGGGACCAGACTGCAGAAAAATTAGGCACGTGTCCCAAAATCTTAGTATATTCAGTTGTCAAGATTACACCTTAGTCTTCAGTTCTGTGCTCCTGCTAATGGACAGTGTCTCCTGATCAATACAATTCAGTTAAATTGAGTTGTTTGAAGTGGGGTACTTTGGCACTGAATCTACATACAATTTGCACATCAGAAAGACAAAAAATTCTTTGTATAGCAAACAGATTGTGTAAAAACCAGTTATAAATTTAAAAAGAAAACTGAAGAGCTGAAATACTACAACAATTACACAGCAAAGGGAGGAAGTTCTTGAGACCACGTAAGAAGTATTTTCATTGAGGTTAGCTCCCAATAGCTCTTGAGCTATTGAGAAAAGCATCCTGGTTAGGATAGCATCATCAAGAGGCTCACACAATACAGTCCTCAACAGGAGGGTCTGTCCATTCATTGCTTCACTACTTCCATGCTCGAAAGCTTTTGTCCACAATAGAATTAAGCTATCTAATATTTATTCCAGACTAAGTAATGTATGAAGAACATACAAAACCTGCAAGATGCATTTTACCCATGGCTCTCACTTCTTATTTAAACTAATAAAATTGAATCATTATGAAGTTTTGCTGTGAAGAACAAAACTAAGTAACGCTCTAGCAAAAAAACTTAGAAGTTGACTTTTTTCTTGAAAAGAACCTGTTAACACCTTAAAATATGTTTAAATATAACCCTGTGTGGTAAGAACCATGGGACTTAGAATGTGAATCAAGCAAATGAGACACAAAAATCGGAGTGAGCCTATGCATTTCCTATGCATCAAGTAATAAAACCAGATGTTACTACTTCACAACTTTTGAGTAATTCCTAATAACTTGGTGTCAAAAAGACAATAGCCATTTTTTAGCATGATGTACAATGTTATTTTCCCCCCAACACAATGACTTTATTGAAGAGTTCCCATAACATTAAGTCTGCTACAAAAAAAATTAAGAGAGAGAAAATTCAATAGGGGTTAAGAACAGCTGCAGCCCATTGATGTGATCCAGGATCAACCACAAGGAAAGCAGCCCTGCAATTTTATTAACACATCACACATCTCTACATCCCCACAGACAAAGTCATTTCTTTCTGTCATATTTATGTCAACCTACACGGCAGCAAACATATAGACTGCTGTGGGCAGTGTACATAAAAAAATCTTTCAACACATTACATGCCAGCAATCTGCAGGGACAGATAACTAAGGAAAATAATCCCCCATTTGGAAAAGAAAAATTGGTTATTGCAGTTTTTGATGTAGGAACATCTATTTTTGAACAAGAAAAATATCTAAGCAGTGATTCACATACTTTGACCACAAAAAGAATCACCCTAATTATTCCAATAGAATTGCCCTTCCTATTATCTTACGTTAGAACCAAATACTGGAGTGTGAACTGTCTTGCAGGTTTAGCAGACCTATATGTCTCTACAGTCTCAAACTGGGAAAACACTGTAGATAACACTAGGGCTAGACACAAAATAAATGTACACAGAATTACAGCCATTGAAAATTGATTTATAACGTACAATATAAAGTTCTGGGCTCAATTTTATAGTTCCATTCACTTGTAATCTAACCACCAGCATCAGCCAACTTCCGAAAAACTTGTATTAACATGACCCAAAACAGCAACTACAGTCAAAGCTACTTGACACATTACCAAATCATGCACATGAGCTGATGAAAATGTAAATCTAGTTCATTTGCTTAACTATCTGACATTATAGTACATTTAACTGTATGTTTTATTATAACAATTTAGTTATTGTAACAATTTAGCTATTATAACAATACAGTTTTATTATAACAATATAGCACATTTAACTGTATGTTTTATTATAACAATTGGTGAGTTTTTTCACTAAATAATAACTATTTTTCATTTCTACATGAAAATCTCAAATACACTTGCTGAAGTAAACTTCCTGTAAACAGAGTTTAAACCAATTTATTATCTTTTCCCAGTTAAGATGACAACTTCTTTGGTAACCTGAAGCTCATAATATCTCAGAGACAAACACTTTACAATGACAGACCAAATCTTCCACAAGCCTTTGCAGAGGAGTGACTCAAATGGAGATGACTATCTGGAAAAGTTTACTGGGTTAAATTAGTGTTTCTCACTAAAATAACTGTTTCCTATAGCAAACAAATGATTTCCCTAACAGTAATACTGTGCAACACCATGTTGCCTGCTCATAAACCCTCCACTGACAAAAATACTACTGTTGTCCATGTTTGCAGCGCTAAGTACAATTAGATGCCCTCCTCCAGGATCTCTGCTGTCAAAGTGAACAAAGTTTGTATAGGAAATTAATCATTTATTTAGATAAACTGTGCCTGGCAAATTTGGTGGCCTTCTATGAAGGGGGTATGATACTGGTGGATAAAGGAAGAGCAACTGATGTCATCTACCTAAACCTGTGCAAAGCATTTGACACTGCCCCACACAACATCCTTGCCTCTAAATTGGAGAGGCACAGATTTGATGTATACCTGGTCATATCAGTAATGGCCAAAGCTTAGCAAAGTCAAGTTTTATGAGCACGTGAACCACTAGCCATTATGCTGTAAAGCCAGGCCCAGTCTTTGCATTTCAAGTATTGTTTACCTGTACACATATAATGTTTTTTAAGCTCTAAATCTTTTCAAACATTTTGTTTTGTTTGGCTTGACAGTAAATGAAACCAATGTAATTCAATAGTGTACCACTGGATAGGTGCATGCTGCAGCACGGTAGCGATGGAGACAATCCAGATGCTGCCTGTGAATGTATCACCTGCTGAACTAATGAACTGAGAAAACAGACAAGCCAGAAACATTGAAGACAGAGCTTAAAGTTTTGTATTTTTCCTTCTTAAGTGATCTTGAATAGTTAAAAGCTCTATTCTGTAGTAACTTGCTAGTTAGCCTATGCACAACTTTCATAACAACCATGTTCCATGGGGCTTTTTGCGGGCTTTGTTTGGGTTTTTTAAGATCGTTAACATCTCTAATTTTCAGCTGTTATATTGGATACTATTCTACACTGCATATTATTTTGAAGAAAAGGTAAGAAATCTGAGCTGTAATGTTTAAATTTTAATCTAAACTTCTGCACCAAACAGTAACTAATACTCTACTTAATTCACAGGTTATACAAATCTTAACTTGCTATAGACTTTGGTCCTTAATTTGAGCTTCCTGCAAGAAACTAAGGATTAAATTACTGTTTTTTCCTCAGCACAGTGACTTCTCAAGTAGATTTCTAATGCTTGAAATAACCACAAGAAGACAGGAAAGATCCCAGCACAATATAAGCTGAGCACCCCATACAATGTGTGCTCTGCATCTTATAATGTTCAACCAATGGAACCAAGATGGCAAACGAAGGGAAGGCCTTCTGCAGAGCAAGGGCCTCCGAGCAGCGTGTCAGAAAGAAATTGTTTTTCTGCTTCTTTTGATGGGAGATGCTTTCAAGTCAGGAAATTAGAAGCAGGTGTGCCAGAGGGCACACACACATCCATGCACACTGAAAAACACGCGTTTTCAATTTTCAGACATGAAAGAGACTCCTGTTGAATGGAAGGAGAAATGAAAATCTTGCTTGCTTTCTGCAAGCCATAAGCAGAGAGCTTATGGAGCTTTGACAAGCTGCCGGGGCCTGTCTAGCTATTGAAACATACAGTACCTCAACACAAAGTGTTGGAACTTGTTTTAAAGGAGTACAAAATGGAAACTTGCATTACTCGCATTCATTTGAGAATGGAAAAATTATCTGGTTTACGCCACTGCCAAAGTATGACTCTTCAGAAGCGTAAGATAGAAGTTACAGGTTATCTATATTTTATTATCTACTCCATACAGTAGAGCCTGAATCTCATCTTGTTGTTTCACCTTTGATGTTGTTACTTTCAGTTAAATAATAGTACCTGGAAGTGTCAGTTAACAAGTTAAAAACACTATTTCTGCCTTATTTCCTGAGTAGCTTCTGGTTATGCCTAATGGGAACACAGTGAAAACTGTATTTTAGTAAGCTCTGGTTGTCATTACCAGCATCTCTAGAAAGAGCTGACTAAACACTTTCAAGCCCATGATTTTAAAAACCAAAATACAGTACAGTAAAAGTATCTGGCTGGTGAGATACCGATAAATTTAGTTACATATTGAAATAAAAATTTCAAGTGTCATTCTGAAAAGACATAAAATGCCGGAGTCCAGCAGAATGTGTTGCAGTACTAAAGTGAAGTTGCATAACCTTCAGCTTTCTATGCTCCTATCAGCTGCTGCATCTTGCCTGTGTACTAGTGGGGGAATTTTTTAACTTACTGACCTGCTGCCAGGAAGAACACCTGCAAACAAAGTCCTGTCCAATTCCTAAAGCATTGATCCTAGAGGGATCAATGGAGCACATTCTTGTTGCAGACAGAAAATTCTTAGATGATTTAACTTCCAAAGTAACGAACAGCTACTAAGAACATGCAAATGGAAATCTTCCAAAAGGCTGTAGCTTCAGTAAATTTGGGTAGGTTTCAAAGATAACAAAACCCAAATTCAACATCCAAATTGTGTCTAAAGTATCTTCCCTAAGAAAAGGTGGGAAAACACCTTCTATAGCTTTCAGTTTTTAATGTGGGCAAAGTAAACTAAAATCACTCTGAAAAACAACTCATTCAGCTTTCCTGCAATTTTACAGATAAGGGGGGAAAAAAAGGCTAAAGAATTAAAAATATGCCAAGTGTATGAATCCTTCACTTCTAAATAGTGGGAAATGCCAGATAAGTAACTTCTTTAAAAATGCTATTTGTTTCAATTATCATGAACAAGAAGAACTTCAGATACACCTTTAAGAGAGGTTAAAATGAAGAAAAAAATGTAGTTCCATTAAAAAGGATGTGTGGTTTACAATCTTCTTTACATTGAATATATTTTAAAAGACTAATTTCAGCTACATTGAAAAGGAAAAAGAAAACTTTTTTTGCCTAGGCCTTCATCAGAAGCTTTGTTGCTAGATCTCCTTGTAAAAATACTACATCGTTCCAAAATATGTCACTTTTGTCACATAAAACTTACAGGAAAGGAAAGAAAATAGTAGATTATGTATTAGGTAACTAAGTACACCTAACTATTTTCTCCCAATCACAGAAAAATCCTTAAGACATAAAAAGAGAGTTCAGCTTGCTGCCGCCTCCTTAACGCTTTATATTCTTGCACCCATTTCAAGCCATGGCAAACAGGAACCGAAGTAACAGTGTTCAGAGAAGACAATGCCACACATCCGGCTGCTGCCCCAGGTTTTGAACAGGCTGCTCTATGAAAGGTGGGTCTTCTGCAAGAGGCTACCACTTCTAAAAAGCCCATGCAACTTCATGCTTACAAACAGCTTATCACATTAAGCCCAATTAAAATTTCAAGAGGCAATAAGCACTCTTTGGTTGTTGCATCTATCCAGTTCTGCTTCAAAACAACCCTTCCAAATGGAATTCAAACCACCATTCTGATTATTTTGTGGATGAAACCCTCAGCTTTGAACACTGCAGTACTGTGTTTAATTGACTGCTTCTTAATGCTACCATTCCCACAAATCATCTCTGCCTGTTGCTTCCTCTCTCTTCACTCAGCCTTGTGGTGGTAGTGAGTTAGCTCAGACACCACATGCTACAGCACTGAAGCCTCCAAATAGCATCTGGACGCAAAGGCTGAACTCTTGACAGAAGCGTTCACTTCAGAGGTAAATACTGATCTCCTGGAGATAGACTTGTTACTTTCTCTACCCTCTGGTTCACTGTAACAATGACATAACTCTTCTCCATATGCAGCTGCTTCATCTGTGATGCATTAAATTACCTATTATTCCCAAAATCTTACAGGACCAGACTGTTTTTGTGAGATAATACATTTTCCTACAAAGGGATTAACTGTATCATAATATCAATCTCACATAGTTTAGCTTAAACCTATACAGGATGCAAGATTTGCATGTGAAAGTCCACTGAATGTTTGGAGCACGGACTGAGATGGACGCAGGCCAGACAGACAAATGGCATCTGCCTGGAGACCAGCAGTCACTGGATCCCAGCGCAGCCACCACTATCCTCAATGCACAGGGATCACAAAGCCAAACTCCTAGATCACAAGTCAATTTACCAGCATTAAAGCTTCCTTGAAAAACATACAGTCTGCAGATTTGCACATCACCGTTGTTCTTGTTGAAAATGAGTTTTCAAGTAAGAATCTACAGTGGCTTCCATGAGAAGAGACCAAAATGCTGGCTGAGAATTTAACAGGCACAAGTCAGGTCTCCATAGGTGTCATTTCCCATTTCACATTATCTGTTCCATTTTGCTAGCAAAAGCATCTATGAGGCACACAATGGACTAGAAAGAAGAACAGATATGAACAAAAAAATCTGAGCAAGGAAAGGCAGGGGGAGGAAGAGTGAATTTCCTTATTCACTTACTTCCTTATGGATAAGGATTTTGAAAAACAAGAGAACCCTCCTTGAGCAGGGGCTAGACTAGATGATCTCCAGAGGTTCCTTCAAGCTAAGCAATTCTGTGATTCGTCACAGTACAAAATGTGCTATTTTCCATTTCAGGGAATGATGCATTGTATATCTATGTGTACCCAGATTTTACAGTATTTTGATGTAATCCCTAAAACACCTTCATGAGAACAGAAGCCGCTGCTTTTGACCAGAACCTTAACAGCCAGTCCTTTAGGATCCTGGTGATTTCAACAACACAAGAAGTTGTTGTATATTCTGCTTAATTACACAGAAAACACAGTCTGTGCATGTTTTCCTATAAGACTGTTATTTGTATCTAATTTCCAGTCAGGAGTAGACTCTAGGGAGAGCAGAGGAGCAAGAAACATCACTGAAAGACTTTCCCCAGACTGAATTCTCAACTGCACCTCAGTTTGGGTCCCTAAGCCTGATGTCCCTGCTACTTTCTTAACAAAACACAATTTTGGGCTCAGTCTTCAAGTCCAATTATATTTCTCAACATGCTTAATTTGTCAAAAAAAGCCCAGTAGATTTATAGAGGCTACTGGTTTTCTCTAGGATTGTAAACCATAATTAGGTCCCATTTAAATTCTCCCTAGGACGTCACTGTACCCTTCTTGTATCAAATACTCTCAAATGGATTCTAGTGGAAGCTGGAGCCTTTGCATCTTCATGTTAGGGTTCTGTATTTTGTAAATCATGTAAGACCTTCTGCCCATCTTCAGAAATGCAGTATTAAAAGGTTTGCTGGCTTCAGTGGCTGACATACATACACAAAACACACCACCCATGCATGAAGAATAAGTATGCTTTCTACTACCTACTGTTGTTAAGGTGTAAAAAGGAATGCAACACATTATTCTCAGCCTTTACACTGCTACTCAAAAATGCCACTTAGAGGTGCATTTTCAAAGCCTCCTGCATTAGCTGTTACTATAAATTTTGTATGTATCTTTATATTTTGTATTTAAGGTTCTGTGTACCCAAAGAGAATTAACACTTTTCAACTTACTTCCCATAAAAAACACAGCCTGCCTCTTACCCTGGTAATATTACTTTTGGTAGGGTTAGTAGATGAATATTCACAATTATCATGGATATTCAATGTCACAGCTTATATTATTTTGAAACAGATGAATATACACAAAGTCTTTGATTCCTATTATGTTCAGGAAAAACTAGGAAATGTTTTCTTAAAGTACAGCCAAAAAAACAGACTATTGTTTCTCCTGTGGTTGGGTTTTGTTCACAATGTTTTCCCACCAAATAACACCCATCCTCCTGTGTTTACATTCATATACCAACAAAAAACACTCACTAAAGAGTTTCAATTGGCCTCACGAGTGTGATTTTGGCCTCTTTTTTTTGGAGGGGCTACTTAAAGGGGAGGCTGTTCCATTTGTGTCTTTGTGCATGTGCAAATGTGTGCACACGTGTGTGCATGAGCTTGTAAAGACCAAATCAGCTTCTACTATGTTGAGCAAAAAAACAGTTTAGCTGTTAGCTACATTTATACTAAATAAAGGCCACTGGTAATGTTCATCTCATTTAACAAGATCTCACTGAGTCTCTACCATCATTCTTGCAGGGAATGGCATCTGCATTACGCTGTTAAATGTAATGTTAATTGTAATGTAATGTAAACCAGTTAAGGTTGCCCAGACATCTTAGCTATGCCTGCAACAGCAACACTCTCTGAATTTCAACACTGGTTTTGAGATACCTACAGAATTTATGTAATGTTTATCCTTCAGTTCAAATGAATTATCTCAACCATATTTAAAAAAAAACAACCAACCAACCAACTTTAGAGCTCATACACTGAAATGACTCCAAAAATTGATATAACCCCCTAAATTTTAGACTGAGAGTTACAGAATAAACCTTGAATTTAAGGCCCTTTACATTCACAGTCACACCTGAGCTCCACCATCTCCCCCAGCCTGTCTTTAGAAAGTCTTCAGCTTTTGATCTCAGTTGTCCTATCCCTTGTCAAACTATAGCCATAAAGTATGAGTTTTCCAATAGCCTCTATTTTATGAACCACGAAATAACTTTCAAAGATCCCCAAAAAATAAAATCACAGACCGTGTGGCTTAACAACAAGGCCAACAGACTGTTGGAGGTAAGAAATTACTGTTTAAGAAACTGAAGTCATACCCAAGTAAGTTCAGAACCACCACCACTTTCACATTCTATATACAATCACAATAAAAATGGTCAAGAACATTCGAGAAACAACTTGCTAAAGGCATAAGAATTAATACCAAATCCTCCCTGAACAGGCAAAAGCAGGAAGCCTGCCAGCATCCACAGGGACAGCAGAAGATGTAAAAGCATGTCTTCAAAGGAGAAATGACCACTGGAAGAAAGCTACATGAATTTGGAAGTACTTTTAATGAAGTACTTTATGGTGATGACTCCACACCCTTTCTTTTTAGTGAGGAAGGTATTGAAAGATGTGTCTCAAATTGAAGCTTAAATAGAAGGATTTTAGAACAAAATTAATAAAAATGCAAGAATTAAACCTACTGTGTAACCGTGGCATTTAAACTAACACTTTTCTTTGTCCAAGAAAAGCTTCTACAAAGGTAAGCCACAGAATATGAAAAACATTCCAAGCA
The DNA here is from genome assembly GCF_000696875.1 of Nestor notabilis. Lineage (NCBI taxonomy): Eukaryota > Metazoa > Chordata > Aves > Psittaciformes > Psittacidae > Nestor > Nestor notabilis. The sequence continues at coordinate 13,200 of NW_009914804.1, forward strand.
AAATTTAAATTAAGTACAAGAAGAAATGAGAGATCTTGAGAAAGTCATCCTGACCTATTAAAGACAAAGATATTTCCAGCTTCTAAAGTCCCAATATCACGAATTGCTAGAAGCTTGGATATCACAGCGGAAGCACTTTTCCTGGTCCTGTATTTTTCCTTGGAAACCTGCAAACACCTTCAGTCTGAAACAGGACACCAGACTACCTGGAGCTCTGGTTTGACCCAGAGTGTCATTCTTACATTCCTGCCAATTCTGCATGGATTTCAATATGCAAGAGTTTCTATTCTGTATACTCTGAATCACCATTCCAAACTCTCCTTTCCCCACAGCAGACGTTCTCCCCAGCCTTTTCAATCTCTTGCTGATCAAAGCCTCCAAATCCCAAAGACATGAGCAATTTCCTAAGTATGCAACCAAAATGGTTTACAAAACCTGGCCCTTAAAAATTGCTTATAGAAAATTATTACCAAAGAACAGCCTTTTTAAAGACTGAATATAGAGCCTGCTATAACAATTCTCAAGACTTGAATTTTCAGCTGTCACTAAAAAAAGTTATGAAGTCTAAACCAAAACAAGTGTGAAACCTGTTTTTTCCCCAAAGAATCATTAGGTTAAAATAATTTGGTTTAACATATATTAATACCTAATGATTTTGAGCATAATTTCAATAAAGCTTCATGGGAATCAGAGTTAAACTTTTCTCTTCATTCAATTTTGGGGTTTTTTTAGTCCTAAACGCGCTTTGATGAATCACCCACTCTGTGAAGTCATTTAACAATAAATATTAAGTCTACTTAATTCACAGCACTCAATACACACAGCAACCACAGCCTAATTTTCTTCCTTTATATTCCCTGCCATAGAAAATATTCCCTGTGAAAAATGTTAGGATAAATTTGTGCCAAATTTACCACTTAAACACAAATTAAAGAGATGTGAAATTAAAACAATAAAATGTTATATTATGAAAACCACAGAAACCTAAACTGACTTTAAATTTCAGTTATTTTATGTACATATTTTAAATGCTTCTACACAGAGTATAAGCCTGTATGTAAAATGAGACATAAAATGAATGTGCACGCACACACAGTTTTTATTTACATGGTGACATGCAAGTTTCATTTGTTGCTGGCTTTTTAAATAGATGCCAACACAAAACTAGTTCAGAAACCTGCAAGAACAGGGTATAATCACTATTACAGATACAGTCTAGTCTGAATTTAGGTACACCAAGTGACAGCATGTATGTTCTCTTAGAGCTTTCCAAAGTTTAGGCAGCACCTTTATTTTCTCAGTCAACCATGACATATGTTAACATACTAGTTTCTTGCTTAGCCTTGGCAATTTTACCTTTTGAACATTTGCAGATGTTTATGCCCCCATTCCCATCTCCTGTTGTCATCCAGCCAAGTTGTAAGTTTCATTCTTTCAACCTTCCCAATAATTTAATTTTTCCATTCCTCTACCCCTTAATTAACTTCATGGTTCGCATTGTTGGATGCTCGTATTTTAAACAAAAGTCAAGCATCAATAAATTTTAAAACTGCACTAAACATAAATTACATTATAAAATAAAACATTATGAGCTTCTGAAAATGGAAAAAAGAATGGTATTGATTACAGAAGAGTTCTCGCTTCCTGTGAACATTTCTATCTCGCACTCTCTCCCTCTCTCACACACACACTTTAAAGGAAAACCAGAAACAAGAGTTTAATTAAACACCGCGAGTCTGAATTTCAAATCACTGAATAAACAGATGGCCATGCTTCATTGGCTGCCAGCAGTCTATTCCAATTAACTGGGATTGGTATTAATGTAATGCCATGGAAGCTAAAGGATTTGAACCAAAGTAACACACACAAATATATATGTGCAATAGTTACAAATAGTATAATGTTATTACCACTATATAAAATTGGTACCAGCAAAAAGAAAGGAGGCTTCTATTTAAGACCATCATTAAACCCAGATATCTCCTTTAAGTGTATCAGGGTGCTTCCTGGTACTTGCATAGACTTCAAATCCAGCCGACTTTGTAAAGAACAGTTCTAAAAGATGAAATAAAGGTGCCCTCAGCTTTTCCACAAATAATCTCTAATCTTTGTGGGTGACATGGACAATGGGATT
>NW_009914805.1:0-7708 GCF_000696875.1 Nestor notabilis
CACACAGCTTGGTGTCATTGGAAAACTTGCTAAGGACGCACTCAATTCCATAAATTCCCTCTTTCACCCCATAACATCTATCAGCAGCAAATGGTAATGCGTTAGAATAAGTATTTTTCTGTATCTTGTGCATATATCAGTGCTGGGTGAAGGAGACAGACCTTAACTGGGGACAGTGCTGAAGGAGGGATCGCAGCCATGAGCCCAAGATACTTAGTCTGCTGCTTGGTTAGTCTGCACAAGAGCTGCTCTGAACCAGCTACAGCACGTCCTCTGTTCTTCACTGCTTGCTAGAGCAGAGTGATCAGAAATTAATGCTGTGGCAGTGAAGTGCTGGGGTTTATGGGTTGCCAACAGTAATGGGATGCATTACTGAGGTGGTAGGACTCACTGGGACAGAAAGCTGTAGGCTGTTAACGTATGAAGTATAGGGCTAGGTTAGTTCTGCTAACTTTGCCCAACTGTTGAATCATGGGATTTATTTGCCCAAATGTTGAATCACATTTATGACTCTGTCTTGCTGTCTTTACTTATTTATTTTTTAATATTATGCAAACACATGAACTGGATCACCTGGTATATGGCATTTGATGTTGTTTCATTCATGTTTTATAGAATCATAGAATATGATTCTATGTTTGTTTTTACTTGTTAGTCACCTCTCAAACCACCAGAGGATTCTGTAAATGCTTCCTCAACTCCTTGTTGCTGTTGAGGTTTACAGTGACAGGTAGCTATTTTGTATGATTCTATTTGAGAGAGCAAGTTGGAGGTTTTAATTCGGCTTAAAGTTATGTATGATCAGTATGGCATGAGCAAAATTACAGCTTTGAGGTAGCGCATAAGATGAAAGTATTTTCTTGCTGTATAAAGATTTAAAGAGCTCTTAAATGAGATTACTTTGTGTCTATTAACACCAGCATACAGAAATGCCAATTTTCACATTTAATGTGTGCTGGTAGCAACTTGGGAGACTTTTGCAAGATGACATTCATCTCGATGGAGGTTTAGCACTGTTTGTAGGCCAGCAGGGCGTTTGAAGTTTGCGCAGGCAAACTGCATTAAGTAGTTTCTCTCTCTCAGTAATTTGTTATCATTTTTCGTGGGACCTGCTGACGTGTTGTGACTGCTGAAGTGTACAGTCAGGCCACTTATGAGCAGGTGACTTCCAGTGGTAAATCAAACTAATCCCTTTTACTTTTTGTTGGATCAAACTGAATGTGCTCACAAAGGGCAAGAAAAACATCTTGTCCATGGGAGCGGCATATCCCTGAAATCCTTCAGTGGGATGGGGGAGATCACATCTGCCATGTTCTTGCTCTGAATATCCTACCAGATAAGTAAACTTGCTAAATACAGTGAGTTGTGCTTTTGGTTTGGGTTCTTGGCCAGTAAGAATATCTTACAACATGCACTGTCTTCTCAGCAGATTTTTCTGGATGTGGTGCTATCATCACAAATGTATTGAGTTTTGAGCGCTATTTACTATTTTCCCTGTTCAAGTTAGGGGATCTGCTTTTGCTTCAGAACACTTTTATCCTTTCTGAAGTATATATAAACAAAATCATAATCCATAGCTGACTTTCTGGTCCACATACTTTGTGCTTGTTTTCATTACTTTTATGAAATAAAATTTGCTCTATCCTTTAAAAACAAAACTTGAAGAAAACTCTGCCGGTGTTTGGGCTTGTTTGAGATGGTAAAAGTAGTGGGAAAGATGCTTTTCAGAGAAGGGGGGAGTTATTTTCCTGGATAAGATACAATATTCTCCCTTTCCCTCACCCTCCAAAGAAAAAGAAAATTCAGTCCTGAAAACACAAAAGTGTGAATTAGTTTGGCTAAGAACCATGTTTCTAGTGACCTTTTAAATCTCTTGTTAATCAGGTTTATCTTGGAAACACTAAAGACTGTTTAATTCTAAACTTAATAATCGCAGATGATGCAAGCATGTGTCTGTTTTCCCAGTGCTGTAATCACACATCCTCAGTTTCCAAAAGGCATCTGTTCTGCTGCTGTCGGCTTCTATTTGAGTGGAGAGTTCTCCAAGTTATTGAGTAACACATGTATTGAATTCTCAATTGCAATGCACAGTGTTCTGGAGAAAAAAAGGCTGCAGAGGGGCAGGTGAGCTCTTCTGCATCATGGAGTTCTGATGTTATAAAGGGTATTTCTACTTTTGTGACTAATTCCACCTTATAGAAACAGTGGAATCCACAGCAATTAAAATATTGATGGGTCTGTTAAACAGCTGTTTTCCAGTAAAAAGAAAAAAATTGAAACAAATGAAAAACAGTGCTAAGAATTAAACATATATTTAACTTCAGTTTTAGCACTATATTTTGTACATTATTTTAACCAGTCGTTACTCTGGACTGTAAAACTGATTTAGGTACTTCAAAACTGTCAAGTTGGATCTTAGGAATTATTATACTTATTAAGTTAATTCAAGTCAGTGCATTTCATAGAGTATGAATGTTATGCATGCCTATTTCTGTGTGAAATTAATTACTAATCCATATCCCTGATGATGGAAGGGAACTTAACTGCACTGCTGCAACTTTCACCCTGATAACTGAGCAATGTTTGTTTTATATCATATCTGCAAACTTTCTTATTGTACTGATACCTGTGGAAGAATGACAAAGTATCTGTATGTAGGACATCTACAAACTGCTCAATGAAGTGGATAATCGCTGTTACTGCTGTCATTTCAGTTCTTGCAGATGAAACTTTAAAACCAATAAGGTAACTGATATTCTACTGGAAGTTTTCATAAATAACTTGTTATGAACTTGGTTCAGCTTTTCCTTGTAGTAGTATTGGGGAGCACAACTCTTGGGAGTCATTCAAAGTTGTATTGGTAACCAATGGAAGCTGTTTTTATAAAAACACCACCACAACTCACTGGAAAACCCTACCTAAAACCAAACAAAAAACTTCCCATCAACTTATCATTCTTGATGTTACTTAATGTAAAAAAGAAAAATAAAAAAACAGGGATGGAAGAATACCTAGAATCTTTCTGTCTGGCTTTTACTCAGTCCTGTGCTGGCATTGCAGTGTTTGACAGCTGCTTGCTGGCCAGAGTAGGCAATGGGAACAGTTTATTGAGTTATGAAGTCAAATGTCTAATGGTGACTTTATTCTCGTGTGTTGTTGTGAAACAACAGCATTTTTGAGATGTTACACTACATATGAAACCCAGGTCATTGGTTTGCTCTGGTTTTTTTTTTAATACATCTTTTGATATGTTTATTTTGGTTTCTATAAATCACTTGAGCACTAATTTTGTTCAGATGGATATGCTATTGCAGTTGTGCATAGCTGTTTGCTTGACACCCCCTCTCCCCTCTTTAGATATAATTTTTCTCAGAATAGCATCTGGCTGTCACACTACAGCGGGACTAGATCATCCAGTCTACTGCTATTACAAAGAAAAATGAGGCTTGACATATTCATGTCAATTTGGCAAGATGCCTGAATCATTATGCTCAATGAAATATGTGACGTTTCTAGTGGTAATAATGTAACCTGCACGAATGCTTGCAGGAGAAACTTCAGGCACTGCAAAGAAAATGCCACCTTTACTTTGGTCTGGGAGGTTCAGGTGGTGACACAGGTCACCTGGTCAATCCTGAGCATGAGATTGCAATTTAACAGAATCATAGACTGGTTTGGGTTGGAAAGAACCTTAAGATCATCCAGTTCCAACCCCCTGCCATGGGCAGGGACACCTCACACTAGGCCATGTTGCTCTGCCCAGCCTGGCATTGAACGTTGTCAGAGACAGAGCATTTACCACTTCTTTGGGCACACTGTGCCAGCGCCTCACCACTCTCACAGTAAAGAACTTCTTCCTTGTATCTAACCTGAACTTCCCCTGTTTCAGTTTGAACCCATCACCGCTTGTCCTATTGCTACAGTCCCTGATGAAGAGTCCCTCTCCAGCATCCTTGTAGCCCCCTTCAGATACTGGAAGCTGCTCTGAGGTCTCCATGCAACTTCTCTTCTCCAGGCTGAAGAGCCCCAATGTTTTCAGCCTTTTTCCATACAGGAGGTGCTCCAGCCCCTGATTATCCTTGTGGCCTCCTCTGGACTTGCTCCAACAGTATTTTTATTCAGTATTTTTCATACTCTAGAATTTGCTGGTTGTGATCCTGGGAAAATTTCAAACACTTTTTGAGTTTAAAAGGAAAAAAACTCAAGGAAATATCTGTGGAACTTCCTTTCATACAGTAACAAGTAAACAAACCAACAACAAGCTTTATCTCCAAAGTTGTATGTATAATTTTTGAGTAAGTTGCATTTACTTACTGTTCTTTGGTTTCCTGGCAGGTTTGTTTTGAACCTTCGTGGGTTTGCAGTATGGAACTTTTAGAAAAAAACAAACCAAGTAATATTGTCTAGTGTTCTAGTAACTAGAGAACATGTGAAAGTATAAAACAATTAAAATATCCATTAAATTTCATACTTCACACAGTCATTTTTCTATCAACTTCTGTTACTAAGAAGAAATTCTGGAACCTGTGCAGACTTTAAGTAGAGTTCTTCCAATCTGCCTTGAAAAGTTGCCTTAAACTGCATCAACCATAACCTTGCCTCACTGGCTTTCAGGTGGGTTCAGTAATGCTTAAAATAGAATGCCTTTTGAGTATTAGAAAGCTTTATATTTACATCAAACTGTTCAAAACCATTTGTGGTGGATGGGTTTTGGTTTTGTTTCATTTTCCATTTATTCTCTGCCTCTCTTTTTTTATTGAATTGGTTAGTTATTTTTAGCAATTTGACCCTACACTTTTCAGTTCAATGCTCATTAGTTGAAATAAAGCAGAGCTGTGAAGGTGGGAAGTGCTATCCAATTGTGACATCTAAATTGGCATCACCATCTTCTCTGCTATCTGGAGATGGGAAAGCTGGGAGGGAAGGGAAGAGTAGGAGTTGGATGGAAGTGTAACCTCGAAGTTTTCTTTTGTTCCTTTATGCCGTGCTGTTCTTCAGATCACAGATAACTATTCCCTCAACCTTTCTCCCACAAAGATTAGGTGTGGTCCCAAAGCACATTGTGCTAACGGGTGGCTAATATTGCTTCATCTTCTTTTAACCCATTAAGAATAACTGAACTTTAAACTGAGAAGCCAGAGTAAATAGAAGCCTCCATAAAACTTTAGTCCTCAAGAAGGGAAGCTACTTTAGGCTTTGAAAGCTGTCTTAAATAACACATTTTGTGTTCTTTGTTTCTTCTTCCATCCCTTCTCTCTGGAATTCAAAATCATAAAGAGTGAGGGTGACATAATGTTTATAGGGGAGGGAGTTAAGCTTCCATTTCCTAGTCCGAGTGCTTGATTTTGCAGCATCTTTACTTTAGGGTTGGAAAGAACTTCCACTAATATTAACTTCCACATATGACAACAGCTGCAAGGATATGACCTTTTGTCACAGCATTAATCTTCAGAAATAGAGTCTTTCTATATAAAATTGCTGTGGGTATGTGTTTGGCATCCTCTAGCATACACAGAGGTTCTTGAAGCAGGAAAACCACAGCAATTATTTGCTGGCTTGTGCAGAGCCTAGCCAGTTAGGCTATTTACTGAGGATTAATGTCCTCACCAGCTTAGTGAGTCCCTGGTGGCCTGGAAGGTAAAAAGTGGGAAAATATTTGATACTTGGCGTGGGTCGATTCTTGATCTTACTGAGTCAGCATATTACAACTCCACTGTTTTTTTCTCAGATTTTATGCCTTTTTGATTTGCTTTTGTATTAAGTTAGTGTCTCAGAATTTCACTCTTTTTCTTACCTTTTGTGGCTTAAGAGAGTATCGTCTTGTAATGTAACAGTTCGGCTTTGGAGCTGAGCCCAAGCTCACATTGGACTTTGTGTCATAAAGAGTTTAATCTCCTAGTTTGATCTTGGGGCTGCATGCTTGTTTACTCTGGACCAGTATGTTTGAAAGTATTAGGTCTGAAATTCTCAAAATAAACATGATTTTGTTGCCTACAGCCAATAAAGGAAAAAGTTGTGGGTTGTTTTCTAGTTCTAGAGTTTCCATTAGTCAAATGAACAATGATGTCTTGTTTGAGTCATCTCTTTCTTCATTATGTACTGTTGTATTATGATAAAATATTTGTTAGGAAAATTGCCTCTTTTTCATGAAAGAGGTAAGGAAGTTGCTGTAATAATCTGAGCTAATGAAAGAGATTTTAATTTAATCTTAGAGAAATCAAAGGTATGACTACAGCTGTCCATGGGCTGCATTTTATTGCTGGGAATTCAGAAAGTCGACAACAGTGGTGGTAGAGAATGAAGAAATTTGACATGCTGGGTGTATATGTGATTGTATTAAGCAAATTAACAGAGAAAGATAATGGTGTTTACTATATACTGTTTATAAAGCTATCTGAAAAATCTGAGATTCTATCGAAGAAAATTCAGGGATCAAATTGCTGAGACATTTTATATCCCCAGCTTCTCCATTATTTTAGATTCAGGTTTTGGGCTACTGTACTTCATGTATTTTTTGTCTTGGTCATGTCAAGAGTAGTTTTTCTCTAGTTCATCTGTTGTTGCATACATCCTAAAGCCTGAATATGCAGTCCGTAAAAGATTTAATATTGAAGTATTTCACTGATCCTGGAAATGGCACTCGTAGCTATTAATCAAGATTTCGTTGCTTTAGTTTAATGTGTTAGTTTTATTATAGGTTTATGAAAAACATCCACGATAGTTCTAGGTGTGTATACTAGATGTCCTACTATACTAGAGTTTTAGATGTATGTACTACTAAAACTTTGCTCCTTTGCTATATTTTGTTTCACTTGTATCCTGACAATATTTTTATTGCAGATGTATATGAACAAAGATCTGCTTAGCAGTTCCTGAAGAATGCCAAGTCATCTTTAGCTGACTTCATTGTAATGTGTAGGAGTAGTTTACACATTACAATTTCCTCTTTTATACTTTTCTTTCTTGCATTCTGTTATGTTTTCCATCATGATGCTAACATCGTTACCTTGTTCATGGGTCAGACATTCCTTAGACTATGTGCTAGGTTTTACTAACCTCTTTGGCTGTCAACAATATTGTTTTCTCAGTGCGAAAGATGTTGTAGTTGGGAAGGTGTCTTTCAGAGTGGAGCTTATCACTCGTATTCTCTGCAGTTTGCTTATATATGAGGAAACTCCACTGCATAATTTATGATAATGATAGTTACATCCTTGTAGATACTCAGAAGCTGTCTGGACATGGCCCTGAGCAACTGGTTCTAGGTGGCACTGCTTGAGGAGGGGGGGTTGAACCAGATGACCTCCAGAGGTCCCTTACCATCTCAACCTTTCTGTGATTCTGTGGCAGGGGCTGTATTCTCTTGTGATGTGCAAAAACCTGCTTTCCATATTCATAAATGTACTGAGCAGTGTAAGCCTTGCATTGTTACATGTTTTGGGTGGAGAGTTGCTGATCCAGTATTGCTTTTTTCCCTGGCCTTTTTTGGAAGGGAAAAAAAACAAAACCCCGAATGCCAAATTATCTGCCTCTTGAACCAAAACTGTGTAGTTTATGAGCAGGGTGGATTATTCAATGTGGAAACGTCTTAAAAGCACCTACCTTAAAAGGAAGGTGTTGTGGTTTAAGCCCAGCCAGCAACTCGGAACCACAGAGCTGCTCGCTCACTCCCCCACTTTTTTCCTCCCCCTGCTCCTGGAGGGGTGGGGAG
>NW_009914806.1:0-1613 GCF_000696875.1 Nestor notabilis
GACCCGGTACCGCGTCCCGGAGAGGATCCCGGTAAAGGCCAGGGTCCTGCGGTGCCCCGGCTCCTGGCTCAGCCCCGTGTCTCATTAAAGCCTGCGAGCCTGGGCGCGCTCTGGCGTGTCCGCCTCGCCTCTGTCTTTTCTCACCTTTTTCTTCCCTCCCTCCCGCCCTCATATAATAGGGACACTACTCGTGACATTAACAGTCGGCAGTGGTAACTACCTTAATCCAGGTCACGGCTCTGACCTTTGCTACAGGTAGCGCGAGGAGCAGAGATGCAGAACCCTGCAGAGATGAACCTACAGGAGAACCTACAGGAGAACAAGGAATAAAACTGTGCATTGAAAAAAAAAAAAAGGCCAAAAGTACTGCCAGCAATCCCTACCATCCCGACGGCCTACATTGAAACGGTGTGCGCTATGGCCTACGGACAGAGCCTTAAAGCAAAAATAGGCTTAGCAACATATTTATACATCTTCATATCATCAATTAGCAACTATCCTGGGACCGAGAATCTCAGTCCCTGGGGATTATTTAGATGGAGTTTCCAAACTCAGCAGAGATGCGAATACATTTTTTAAACCTTTGATTGGCGTTAAATATTGCATTAAGTAAAAAATACCCCTGGGAAGAAGAAGCTCTGCTCTAGAGGTCTCGGCAGGATTGCCGGAGAGGTGGAAGTTCATGAAGTGGTCCTAGCTGAGCCGGCAGCGCTGCTGGCAGAGCCGGGGTGCAGGCAGTCTCTCGGGCGGGTACCTGGGGAATCACCCGCTATATTTCGGTCCGGGCTTTTGGGGAGCGTTCCCTACCCAGCCACCCGGAAGCTTTGGCGGAGGGAGGACCTCTGGCTCCGGGTGATGCTTAGTAGGGAAGCGACTCGTGTTTCGATGTGTTTCCCGTCTTTGCCTTTGTATTTTTAAGAGTGCCATAATTATTGAAATAGCAGCTATCAATCACTCTATTTGTTCCTAGAAAGAGTTATGTTTAAAGCTGTAATCTCTTTAAGATTAGGGAGAGGGTGCAAATTGGATCCTCACTTGAATTACAGATAACCGTTGAAAGCATCAAAGAGTCCCTAAAACGCTGCCGGACCAAGAGAGATGTTCACCGAATGTCCACTGTCAGACCATGTATTCATTAAATCTTCGGTGTATTATTTAGATTACCTCTGAGAAGAAGTATCAGACCATGGCTGGTATATTTGATGATAGAATAACAAAGCACTGAAAACTCATAAAAAATTAATTACATTCAGACTGGTAAAGAAGGACCTTCCTTATACAAGGCCATGGTCAAGGTCAGAGCTGCGGGTAGAAAGGATCTACAGCCCAAAATTTACCTTTAATTTTCTTCAGGATGTAGCTATAGGCCTCGTTTTAAAGCCCACAGTCCATCGGGATTTGTTTGGCTGCTCGCTTTACTTGCAGGTAAACACACAGAGCACCAAATCTTTTAAACTGATGTATGCTCACATAAAATCTTCACTCTGCTTAAAATCCCTGGTTTCCATGAGACTTTTCACTGAAAATCCCAACAAAACCAATCAAACAAACCCCCAAAGTTTCCAAATAAACTAGAAGGTTTTGACTCTTCTCTTCTCTTCTCTTCTCTTCTC
>NW_009914807.1:0-20359 GCF_000696875.1 Nestor notabilis
CTCTGGTAAACTTCTTCCTTGATGGCTATTATTTAAACACCCTCTAAATACTTTTGTGTTATTCTTGCACACATTTTTTTCCCCCCAATGGTCATAGGCAGTCAGTAATACCCAAAGGTGGTGCTATTGCAAAGGTCAGTAACATCCCAAATATCCTCATTATTTTTTCTGCCTAATAATAGAGTGTAAATTCTTTGGGAACAGGGTATGTCATTATATGGTTTTATTACTGCATCTCACCTGTGTAGCTCAGCTCTTACAACACTCCTTTTTATTGGATCAAATATCTTCTGACCTTATGATTCTGATGTACTAATCTTTCTGGTGACAACTCTTAGGATTTTGCAAGAGTTACTTTTAGAAACAGAGTCATTGGTTAATGCAAAAGAAGGGGGAAGTTATGTTGCATTACTTTTAATTATTACTGATTTACAGTGAGACCTTGGTTCTGTCATAAAATAAGATTAATATTTAACAAAAAGAAAACACCTTATTTATGTCAGCACTGTCTTGAGGAAAGTTCATTAAAAAGCTGAGATTTATGTTTAGTCAGCATCCTACTGTTCTCATCCCATCTGGGACATTAACACCAGGGAGACTGATTTCTCTAGCTTATTTTTAGATTATTTTTTCTTCAAAGTGTAATTACGACTGCAGCATTGTAATGCTAGCAAAACCCAAAAGCTCCCAGACCTGAAACACTACAAAATGGCTGGGAAGAACTTAACCCAAATCGGTGATAGCAATTTGATAGGGATTCCTCCTCCTTCAAACAGAAGATAGTGTTTCTGTAAAAGGACTTAAATGTGCCAATTGATTCATATATGTAAACAACTTTACCCACAAAGAAAATAAAGGACTATGGCTTCATTTCTTCTGTTACTAATTATATTTAATTCCAAAGACAGTAATGGAAGTTGAAGGATAATTTTTTTAGTACAATGAAATAACAGTGAAGTAATGGTACTTCACATTTCGATAGCTTTTCAATATAAAGATAATTATTTTCCCAGATCTTGATAGAATAGGCACATATCATTATCCTTATTTTATAAAAAGTACAATGAAGCACAGCAAAGTTTAACAAATTTCTCAGAAAGAGAAAAAATCAAGGAAACCCAAGAATAGTACTCTAATTTCTTGTCATCTTTTTCAGTTCTGTTTTCACAAGATCAGCCTTTGTTAAGTTGTCATCTGAAGCACCTTTAAACAGGTTATATGCATGAAGAATTTAAATGAGAGGCAGCTAAAGTTCATTTAGGAGATGAACTATCAAGACGGGATATAAACAGCACTGCACTTGAAGATGAGTTTTGGGAATGGGGACATTTTGAAGTCCCCATCATGCTGCTTTGCTGCAAATTTCCTGTGGACTTTCTTTTCATGACTGGAGCACTCACCAGAACCCCCCCCAAAATGTCATTATGTGGAAGAAATTGCTAGTTTGTGGTACTGCTGGGTTCCTCTAAGCAGAGTAAGTTCCCTGTTATTGTAGGGAGCTGGAGATACTGGTGATGTCCTCTGGTAGCTTTTGTACTACATGCCTTACACTTTTTACAAAGCAAAGGAGAGCAATCTATAATTTATGACATGCAGGGACACAGCTCTTAGCTTTTCTTTGGACCCTCTTTTACTTGCCTGTGTCTCATTACAGGGAGTTGGGCCTGTAATGAGATGCTCACCATTTTGGTTTTTTCATTCTTCCATAGATCTTATCAAATTTTGGAGACTTCAAGGTGAAATTGGTAGAAGCAAAACAGTGTCCTGGCAAAATTGTATGATAGATGTCCAGTTTGGGAGCTTTAGAAGAAAAATCATCATCAACCCTTAATCTCAGTGTTTTTCCTGGGGGAAAAAAAAAAAAAACAAAACCAACCCACAACACTTTAATATTAAACTGTATAGGCACTATACAAATGGGGTTCCTAAAGTAAGTAAAAAATTACAATCCCGAAATTTCTATTTAGATTTGTCTTTAGGGGAATGACATTTGGATGAGTTCAAAAGCTGTTTTCGTGATTTTTTGCAAATTTCTTCTACTGCAAAATTTAGCTTCTTTCACCAGGCATCACTGCAAGTTGCCAGGAAAGTGTCAGAATTCTTCTCAGTAAATCTGTTTCTACAAATTTGTCTCAGGTAGAAAAAAAACATTTTTGCAAAGAAAATGAGTCTTCTGACTAAAGAAAAAAAAATGGAAAGAAAACTCTAAGAAACCTTCTTGCTGAAAGCTATTTAATTTTATCTTTTACTTTTTTTTTAAATGTAATTAGATCTAATTTTTTAGATTTTTATTATTTGCATCCCTGTAGTAAGTTCTACTGTTTGCTGATTTGTACAAAATAAGTTATTCCTTCAAGTCCTAATGAGGCATACTGCTGATAGGTGGACCCCAGCCTACTGTGCTATGATAGACCAAGTCTGCCTGTGTACAAAGCCTCTTACACTTGCTCCCCGAAGTGGCAATACTGAGGAGTATCCTGAAAGAATACTAGGTTAATTCTGGTAGGATCTGAAAACAAAATCTTACTGCACCTCTGAGTGGTTGGGGTTTGGTTTTGGGGGTTTTTTTTGTTTCTGTTTTTTTGTTGTGGGGTTTTTGGTTCTTTGTTTTTTTGGTTTGTTGTTTTGTTGGTCTTGTTTTGTTTTTTTTGTGTATGTGTGGGTTTTTGTTTTGTTTGGGGTTTTTTGTATGTGTGGTTTTTGTTGTATTTTTTCTGAGAGACTTTATCATCATACTTCAATTTTAGGGCTGTAAACAAGAAGTGCTTTGCTGACAGTGACTCCGGATATATTACAGTTAGTTGTCAGATTGTATGCCTTACTCACCAGACATCTTAACCTTCTACTGTTAGAATGCCTGGTACAGCAAGGAGAGGAATGTCCAGTACTTCCTCAGTAAACATGGATCCAGCCTGAGGTTCAAAGCAAATACTGAAATACTGTATTCTAAATACATAAAGGAGTTGTGATGCTGTGTTTGCATCTGTTTGTTGAATAATACACTCTTGGGTGGATTTTCATTTTGGGAGAGAGTTTTTTGAAGAGACTTAAGAGAAAGCGTGGTACAAAAGAAGAAGAAATGACTTAAAAGGTTAGATGTTGCTTGGAAAGCATGTATTCTGTAAAAACACAATTTGTTCAGAGAAATATGACACTTTTCATTGGGATTTGTCATGTCTAACTCTGAGTAACAGACTTGAGTCCAGATTCTGCTGCAAAACCTCTGCTGCTGGACTGGCTTCTGTCAAAACATATGTACTTTTTTCTGCAAACTTATGAAGTAATCTTTCCATTTCCAATGAGTGTAGAAGTCCTAAATCAGAACTTGCTGCTCTAGGGCTAGTCAAGCTTCCAAGTCCACTGCTTCAGGGACTTGGTGAAGGTCAGTCAGGATCTCTATATGTAAGGTACACTTGAATGTGTCACAGATGAGAAGGAGAAATATGTAGACATTTCTGTTCATTTAGAAAAGGATTGTGTCTGCAAGCGTAGTGCCATTAGTTTTCCTTCTTAGAAATTTTCTAAATAGAGAAATGTCAAAAGGCAAAACCCTAAGGGAACCATTCTGGTATGATGTTTTTTATATTTAAAGATAGTGTTCAGGAGAGGCAATACACTTGTTAAAAGGGTAGGTGTTTGAAGTGAAAAATGGAAGGCATTCTGTAAAAGGCTTGAAAACAAATTCATCACTTCACACATTAGGCTATCTAGAGATGAGATTTTGGCATAGCATTTGAGGATAAACGGCATGTCTATTTGATCAAAGAAGTTTTTGGAGATTAGCTGAATATTAAATATGTAAATTTACTTGCCTCTAACAGGTATGTAATTGGCAAGAATGATCAAAGTATCCTTTCCGATCCCTAGACAGATACTAAGTATGCATTTTTCAGTCTTAAGAATTGTGCTGCTTTTTTTTTTTTACCTAAGAGCCTCCTCATCTGCTCTTCCTGGAGGAAAAAATCACACTGACAGCGACTTCTTTTGAAAGGCTGGAAGAGGAACATTTGTTGTGATATATTGATCCTTTGGAAGCAGTTGATAGTGGCAAAGCCCACTCCATCATTCAGGAGTCTGACAACCCTGGCAACAGGCTGGCCAAACTGCGTGAATCTGTTTTTTGCATTGCTTACATCCCTGTGCTAGCAGCTGTTATCATACTATTAGCCTTCTGTAGTCCTCATATAACCTCTTGAAACTTATATGGGCTCCATGCTCTGAGACTACCTGCCAAATATTTTTAAAAAGAATCCTTATCACCTCTCTCTTTCTTTTCATTTTCCACCTGGGGGAGAAATAGCTTGATTAGTTTGGGTGATGATAGGAAGCTGGAGGAAATCCAGTCATGATTTTTCAGTTTGAAGGGTTTATTTCCTTTCATTTAATTCATTTCCATTCAGCTGAAGGTAATAAGGTTATGCAGGTCCGATTTCAAAGGGCACAGTTTTGAAATGATGGCTTTCGCTTAGGTACAGTATAGCTTTAAACTGGTGATTTTGATGAAGTTGCATAAACTGGAGTATAATGCAGTTTCTTCCCCCAGAGATAAGGCGGCTCAGCAGTGAAGACACGCAGTGATGTTTTTTCTTTCTTCTCTCTCCCCACTGAAGCACACAAGAACAGATCTGCTGAGTAGGAAGTGCTATTTTTACATAATCACTTTTCAAACCAGAGCCTCTCTGTAGGCATTTTGAAGAGACCAAACTAAGCATCCTTGCAGTCACTTCTCCTCCAGCTGCAAAGCTGCATACGAGAAGCTGTAGTGTAGGTCATGTAATAATTTAATAATTTCTTCTTTATCTATTCTGCTGTCAACTAGCCAAAGTATTTCCCAATAAGTGTTCTCCATATTTCTGGGGTTAACCATCCAGAAATTCCTTGCATGCATGCAAATAGCTTATGATCACCAAAAATTTTTGAATTGTAGGTATCTAAAAAATTATGTCAGTGTGATTATTTTGTTTTGAAATTTCTTTTTCATTTACTCGATGCAGTACTAAAATATCTGAGCATCTAATTTATTCTCATAATCAGCTCTTTGAGACAGAGAAATGTTATTATTTTTATCCTCATTACTTTGATGAGAAGTGCTTTGCTTACAGCCATCCAGGACCTGCATAAAAGAGAAGGGAGCTAAGTCCATCACTTATATCCCAACCTGAATTGTTCAAATGCTAATGAAGTAGCAAACATGATTAAAGCAATTGTTTATAAGTTGACGCAGAGGCATCTCTCCCTTGATCATGCTGGAGACTATCCTTTCACATCTTTTTTAGAAGCCCTTCATCTGCTGCCATTGACCTGCAGTTCATATTCTTGGCACCAGTAGTAGTGGCAGCATATTTTTTTGCCATGTGCGTTAGGCTAAATTTCTCTTTTCTCCAGGTTTGCTATGATCTGGGATGCCTCTTTGCAACTCCCTTGTATCTATTGTCTATCAAAAATTAAAAATGGTATTAAAAGAAAAAATAAATCAAAACACAGAAGCCCCAACACATTCATAAATCATAGATCTGATAATGATGTAGTAACGATAACTATTCAAAACATTTGTTCAAAGTCAACCTTTTGACAACAGAGCATAACTTTTCACTAAGTTTATTACTGGTTAAGGTATGAATGAAAATTTACCACATTCATACGTAGTCTATAATTTCTGCAGATGTTTTTACTTAAGAAGCATCAGTTGACATGAGGCAAATTAACCAATTCGTAGGCCAAACAGGTCACATGGTGTTTGTGATATGCCACCTCTTCCTTCCAACATGAAGCACAAGATTATTTGCTTTTTTTATCCTGACAGTAGTCTCCTTGACTTTGATAGCTCAAATTTCAGACCACCTGCATAAACTTTTACAGCAGCATAGCATGACACTGCAGGGCCCGTAGCCAGAAATGGGCCTTTGATCTGAGTTCTCGTTCAGTGACTTACAGACTTTGTGCATAAAAGTCACTAAAGACCAATCTGCTTAAATTCAAATTGTTTGTGTTTGTTAGAGAGTTTTACATCTCAAATACAGACGTTATTAACCTTAGAGTCTGAATTAATGTTGCCTCATAGTTTTTCATGAACATATATTCCACTTCTCAGGATAGTTGCTTGCAAAACCAATTAGCCTTTGCTTCCTAGCACAGTTCTTTCTGTTTGTAGAACAGCCTAGATGATGCTGAAATTTAGGTAAGACCATTTTAGATTTAGCTGCACAAGGACTTTTCTCATCTACAATCAACGGAATGTTTTGCTGAGTTCTGAAACAAGCAGAAGAAAAACACACAAAGTGTCAGTGTGTTATTTGCATTCATGCGTTTATTGGAAAGACATTTATCCTGTGGTCCACTGAAACGAAAGGAAAAAGTATTTTAATTTTAGGACTGGGCTTGAATGAAAACGTACTTCCAAATAGTAGATTTCTGATATACACATAATTTTAAGCTACTAATTTACTAGATGAGTATTCAAGTAAGGAAGCAAAACCATACTGGAAGAACAGGCAAGTAAGTGCATCCTACCCAGTAATGATACTCTGTAAACCACCTTGAAAATTTCCCAATGGACTTGTGATATCTAAGCAGTAGATTTAAGTCACTGCATATCCCTGCCTTGTGAACAAACAAATAATTATTATGTCATGTTTACATTCTAAGATCTAAAGTTACATAGTCGTCTACAAACTTGAAAAGCTGGAAAGCTTCGTATAATAAAAGATTACTGTCTGCTGTATTCTTTACATCCTTGCGTAAAAAGAAGTGTTCCACTGAAGAAATTGTTGATGACTTCCCCACATTTTAAGGTTTTTTCTTACATAACAAAGTTTCATCAACAACTTCAATGACAATTCAGTATTTTTCTAGAAAGAAATGTATTATTTTACACAGTTTATTCAGTAAGCTTTGTTCTTAATGCCTTTCAGAGATACAGCTGTTTCCAAATTTTGCCTGCTAAGTTGAATTAAAAAATATTCTTTACCCTCATTTTTTAAGAACATTCTAGAAAATTTACTAGTATGCTACACTGAAGAAGTGTACATTAGATTATTTTGTATCACATAATTATGCATTGGTGCATTAGTATACGAACTCTCCCGTTGTGTTGCTTTCCAAGAAGACATGTTCTTCTACAATAACAGAAATACAACAGTGTCATGAAGTAGCAAGACATTATTTGGTAAAAAACTTCTTTGTGAATCTTCGGATGGACAATTTGTCTTCATGGTGAAGTTGTTTTAATGGGTGAAATCAAGGGAACATTGAAAGTGGTGCTAAAACCCTCAGACTCTGAAAAAAAATTACATGCAAACATTAAGCCAATTGCAATGAAAAGCCACACAAAGCTATGATAAATGTTATTTTCTTTGTGTTTTCCCCAGTTATTCTCTTTCAGTTTTAGTGACTGCACTCATTTTGCATGTTTTATAGAAAACTACAATTTATAAATACAAATTTAGAAGCTGGCTACATGTCTAGCTGCTTGAGATGGAAGCAAACAAACAAACAAACAAAAAAGTTCAGGATCTGGATACAAAATTGCAGACTTGTAACGAGAAAGCAAGAAAGGTTTATTTTTCTAATAGTTTCTAAAAATTCTAAATGTGCTCCCACCTGTCCCACATTTCTGTAACTAATGATATCCAAAAGCTGGCTCCTCAGGTGATGGAATTCAGAATTACTCGATGCTAGTAAAGCAAAATCCACATAAACACACCCCTTAGTCTCATAGAAAAAGGCTGCAGTGTATTAGCTACGCAGTAGGAGAAATTACAACAAAATCTATGCAATTGATAGGTTAAAAATAAACATACTTTTCTTCGTTTTTCCTCAGATTCATCTGTTTAGAAGTAAAAATATGTTTTCAGTTCCAATAGATCAGTTTCACGCTTTGTTTACAATTGAGAACTAATGAATTTACAATTTTTCCCACTAAAGAAGCTACTGGTATGAGTGAGCACTTGAGAACTATCTGATAGACCCTGTGTTTGGGATATTTCACTTTGTATCAAGCTTTTGATTAGCTATATAAAACTTCCAATATCCTAAGGAGGCTAGAACAAGGATTTCCCCTTCCTTTCACGTTGTTTGTCGAACTGCATTATATTGAGGCATTTAATGCCCTCTGCTGGTACACATGTTTTATGTCAAGTTAAACTACTGGAAATTAACAGTTTGGAGTGCATCCTCTCTTCCCGTCTGATTTTACCGTGACAGAGCTATTCGAGCCATGTATAGTTTCGATAACTCTTTTGGCAAGCAGTTGAGGTTAGTAGTGAGGTTTTATTCAGAGCTCTTGCAGGCTTGGCAAGGGTGAGCTCTACTGCCCTTGGTATGGGTAAAACTCCTGCCAGTGCTGAAGCAGAATTAAGGTCAGATTGTAGTCTGAATTGCACTGTCATAGGACTAGAAAGAAATCACATCTCTTATTCAGAATTTAGGCCTATGTATCATTAATGCACAAAGAGAACTAGATAACAAAGAAAGGATTTAACCTGGTAATATGCATCAGTGGCCTCTCTCTAGTATTTTTTTCAAAGTTCATCTCAACCTGAACCCTAGCAGGTTCTGTTGCTGCCAGAGATAAGAATGATTTTTTACTTATTTTTTAAACCTTATTAATTCTTTTTATATCTCATACATTTTCGTATAAAGAACTACTGTGAATCTATATCCATTTTTTTTTTAAGCATACTTATCAGAAACAGACATTGAAAATATTTTCTTTTAGCCCAACAGATACACATATGGGTAGAAGAATTATGTAGCTAGTGTTCTGTGAAAGTTTCCACTTTTGCAGGAAAGGAGATGAAAAGATGATTGAAAAGATAAATGGAGAATGAATATAGGCAACCTCTCCTTCCCAGCTTCAATCACATCTACCTGATACTGTCTTTCTTTGAAAAACAGTAAGTAGAGGTGGTCATGGGAAAGTAAAGAAAAATACATATGAAGTGGTAACTGGAAGTGGACTTCAAGCTGCAAGTAAAGGTACTGTCTCTGGCCATTTTATTCCTGTGATGTTCCAAAACACAATAGTTTGTATGATCTATCCACACCAAAAAGTACAACAGACATATACCTGGTAGATAAATGTGTATTTTTTCTTTACTTAAGTTTTTAAGCATGGTATTTATATATGGCTTATACATCTACTGTCTTTCTAACAGAGAAGTCACTTTCCTATGACCATCCATTTTGCGAATGTTTACACCCAGGACAAGATACAGAGTATTTGCAAGGCACAGAAAGAAAATTATAAAAGCTCTCAACATTTATAGCTAACAGGATTCCAGCAGGAGAGAAAGAAGAGCGGATACATGAGGCTTTTTGAAAATTCAGATGTTCTGTTTTGTTCCACTCCAGCTGTATTTAAATGCTACTGCTGCTGAAAGGTGTTGAGATTATCCGACATAAACTGATCTAGACATTAAAGAAATTTTTGCCTTTGGTTAGATTGTTAGTGACAGTGTTGAGGGTTGCAAAGGGCTGATTGTGAAATCAGGCGGACAACAATAATTCAGAAAGTTCATTTTAACATGGCAGAGCTGACTGGAGGCTCATTATAAATACCAGCTCCATATAAAGAAAGGCAGGAGGGCATTGACTTCAGTATCCTCAGCTGTTTTTATTCCTGGAGTTGACAGACACAAAATGAAAATAAAAAATGAATAAATGAAAGTAACTCTTGCTTATGAAGGGTCAAACTTGTCTCATCCACACACAGTTTTTTACTGAAAATTATTAAAAAACTCCACAAGATTTCAGTTACTTCAACTTTTAAACCCATTTAACTGAAACCCATTCTATACATTCAAAAATTAATATTAAATTCGATCACAAGGGTCCTGTTGCTGTGAATACTGTGAGTTACCTGCTCATGTCTTTAACACCTCTCAAAGAAAATCTCATGAAAGCCCTGTTTTGTCAGTTAACCTGAGATGTGGCCAAGAAAGCTATGGGCCATTTTTAAGTATCTGAATGTACCTCAATTTTTAAAAGTCAGAACAGCTCTCTGCCAGACTAGTTACAGAATCAAAGGATGGTTGAGGCTGGAAGGGACCATAGGGGGTCATCTAGTCCAGCTTCCCTGCTAAAGCAATTAGCATACATAGCTTGCCCCACACAGCCCATCTTCAGTTATAGCAGCTAGTTTGAGGTTTTTTAGGGGGGAAAGGTTCATTCTGACTTCTCTGAACCGAGGAAAAACTGCACAGCCATATAAGATGAAGACAAGACAGCGACAGTATATCATCTCAGAGCCAATGGAGCCAGTGTAAGTAAGTTCTCACCACCCTCAAGCTGCCACATATTTTCTACACTTGGCAATTGAATAGCTCTTTCTCTTGTTCAAGATTCTATTTTGTGGCTTACCAGCTTCTGGGTTTTGGAGCAGGCAGTTTATTTTTCGAAAGCTGGTTGCATTCATAGGGCATTCTGTCCCTGGTTAATTTCATTGAAAACAAGTATGCAGTTAAACCTGCAGTTTCTCAGACCCTATTGTATTGATTACCTTTCACCTTTTATTGTGTACTTATTTAAAGATCAAATCACCTACAGTACATTAAGGAGTAAACTGATTTTCAATTGCATGCCTTTTTATTATACTAGGTACTTTATATTAGTGATACATCAGTTTGTGGAGTGTGTTTACAACTTCCTCTACTGCTGTACTTTCATCATAGCCAGAAAAATGGAAGCTGTGGTCTTGCAAAAAAAAAGTCAGTTTAGAGATAGCTATTTTCTCTACAGAGAACTTCATTGAAATAAAATATAAGTTAATGGAGCCAGACAGTAGTGAAACAATAAATATTGTTTAAAACAAAACAGTTGCAAATCAAGAAAAACAAGGTGTAGATTTAACCAAATCAATCCTGAAAAAGAACAAAGTACAGTGTGAAACGAAAAAAAATTGTATGTGACATACAAAACAAAAAAAAAAGGGGGGAGGGGGAAATGCCCAGAAATAAAAATCAGACTGTATCTTAAAAGAGATTAAGCTCAAAAAGGCCAAAAGCAATGGGAAAGAAAAAAAGGGAACCATATATGGTACTGTATATGCTTAGTTGTACTTTAGTCACAAAACCTAGTCACAAGTGTAGGAAGACTGTCACCAAATTAATATTTTTATTACTACGTAAGTCCTATCCCTCACCGTGCCCTATTTTTCTCTTCCTTATCTAGTTTTCCTGACCTGTCTCACTTCATATTCTGTGGGAGTGATGACTCTCACTTACAGGGCTTTCAGTTCATTACAAGAGGTGAGGAGACTTAAGAAGTGCCAATACCTTGATGTAGGACCCAGCGATCAGCAAGGGGATGTGTTTTGGCCAGGGTTAACCTTTCAGGTTGTGCAGCATTTTTAGACCAATGCCATATGTGTGTGACACCTTAAACTACCCAGGACCTCCCTGGGTAGTTTAACCTCCCTGAAGGTGTAATACAGATACTTTGTCTGTCTCCAGGGCTGATGTTTTTTCTTTTGTTTCTTCTTTAGCCACTAACTGCACTATGTCTCAGCAGGTGACAGGATGGAGGAGGAAGATGAATCATTTGGATTCTGCTGCCGTGGACTGACTTATCGCTGACTTATCTCTGACACAGCTGATGCACCCTCCCAGACATATAGCTTGCAGTCCCCGCTCCAGGGCTGCTTCCTAACAGGAGGCCTCTGCTGCCCCCACCTCTTGCAAGCATCACCTTTGTCAACACAAAATTCAGTGCACACCAAGCCAATTATTGATAAGATGATCCAGGACACATAAATCCCTAAAGACTTTGCTTGTGCAGCTCATCATACTGAAAATTATTTTTAGTCTCTTATAGTAGCTTCTGGGCAGACCTACATGACTAACCACAAAAGCAGAACTGCAAAACTTATTGTTCTACTTGTGTTCCTTCATTGTTTCCCATCTGCTTGGCTCTATGTAAACAGCACATGCTGATGAGAATATGGCTCAGGCAGGGTGAGACTAGAAGGTGGGAGAAAGCAAAGTGTTTCCTACACTGTAGCTGGTTGAGCCTTGAAAGGACAAAACCCCTAACTTTTTTACTTTTATACCAACAGGCAGAAAATCTATTATTTCCTTTTGTATCAAAATGTTTACTTTTTTTTTTTTTTTTGGTGTTAGAGAGAAAAACTATGTAAGGAGTACAGAGAATAGGCCTGGCAGCATTTTTCACCCTGTGCACAGGCTGGCTGATTGGCCTAGAAATTCCCTTTTGGTGTCCCAAGTCCTGCACAAGCTGCCCCCGCAAATCCCAACAGTCTGTCTTGAGTTGGCTTGGAAGTTGTGCTTTCCTGCCCCTCCACTCTGACCACGTCACGAGTGAGCTGTCACTGAGCACCGTTATGGAGGCCCTGACAAAAATACAAAAAGCACACTGGTATTTTGTTCACCCAGACCAGGATGCCGGAGACATTAACTTCATTACAAGACCACTAGGTGGCAATTTAGCAGTCCTGTTTTAAAGGTTTAATGTATTCAATTTCTTTATCGCGTTAGACACAAACTTGGGGAATGGCAAACTGAAAAAAGGTCTGGAAAATCTGTACTAGCTGTTCCTGACAGATATATTGAAGCCTTTCTGCTTACTGCACCCCTCCCAGATGTTCATCACATTCAGTGAGTGCTTCTGAACACCTCAGTGAACTCCTCTGGCTGGGTGGCAGGACAGGGAATTATCGATTATGATGGAAATATCAAAGTCCTTCTAACTCTTTAATGTATAATTGGTGTTGCAGGCTGTATAAAATTGTAGCTGTGTATGCTATGAGAAGGACCCTGTGCACAGCCATGGCTATATGATCATGAGGTAGCTTTCTGCATACGCTGAAGGTGAATTTATGTCTCAGTAGGGGACCTACAGTGGCTTTTGTCTGTAAACTGCCACATGTGTCTGTGGTGATTCCACATACCCATCTCCCTGCTAACCAAAGACCAGTGAGCCATTTTCCTAGAAGTTAAAAGCTATTTTCCTTACAAGCAACTATGGTATGGTTGTCTGAGAGAATTAAATTGCTGCAAAAGACATTTCAGGTGTGGAAGATTTAAGACTGGCAACTGAACAGAGAGGAGTTGAGCAACTCAAGTATGTGTGTATGTGACTGTACAATTATTTTTATTACAAATGCTATATAATTGATAGAAAAAAAAGCATAAACTGCGTGATGAAACACACAAAATTTACATACAAAAGCAATGTTTTGATTGCATAGCCCTTTGTTTTTGGGATAATGTTCATTTTTAGCCCCCCCTCTTCAGTATTGAGAGTTTTTATGGATTTAGCTTACCAGCGAAGTGATGCTCAGATGACTGATCCCAGAACTTTTGTGAAAAATATTCATAGTAGCACCCACGGTTTGTGATTCAGTAAGGAGACATACAAAGTATTTTTTTCCCTAGTGATCTCAAGTGACACACACTAAAGGCAGTGAGCTTTTGATGTGCTGACATTTGTTTCTGGGAAATAAAAAAACAAAAAAAGAGCAATAGCACATTGTAAGAATTCAGCCTTCAGATGCTAAAAATAGGAGGAAATGGAAGAAAAGAATTGCTTTGAGTCAGAAATCAGCAAGACAATATGTAGTGCTTCTGTAGCTTCAAAGCAGGCTGACTCAGAAGCTAATGTTTTGGTAGAAAAGGTCAAGAAGAAAATGGTTTATGATTCTTAGTGATCTCTATATTAAGTGACTCTTAGGTCTCCAATTACAGAGCTGCTACTTGATGGAAAAAAAATCAACCAGTCTTCTAACAGCAGAAAATATTGCAAGTGAGCACAGCCTACAATTGCAGGGTGTTGGGCAGGGGGACAGAAGGAATAAAATGAATGGAAAGTAATGAAGGTTTTTGTGGAGAGTGCGAGTGCCTCAATCCAGATGAAAAATAGAGTAGAGGATACTGACAGATGACACAGTAAGAGGAACAAAATTTGTCAATAAATAACTGTATGAATAGCAGAGAGATTGATACAACCTTAGCATTTCCTTTTTTTTTTCTGTCATCCTTTTCAGTTGTGTCTTTCATCTTTAAAGGAACTGAGAAGGGGATTCTTACTTAAGGTAAGAAAGAATAGCTTAGCATTAAAGGGAGTTTGCTGAAATGGGGGCAGGATGAGGAAGTGAAGCTAGTGTTTCAAATCAGCTAGGAGAAAGGAAAACTTATTTCTTCTTTCATCTGTAGCTTGGGAACTGCACTCCTTTTTGTCATTAAGGAATATGAAGAAATCAACGGAGGGAAAAAAATAAAACAACCCAGGGTTATTGGGATAAGAGAATTTGAAGAGATCTGAAACAGTGCAAGATCTTAGGCTTATAGAATCATAGAATGGTTTGGATTGGAAAGGACCTCAAAGATCATCTAGTGTCACCTTCCTTCCACTAGACCAGTTTGCACAAAGCCACATCCAACCTGGCCTTCCCAAGTTGTGGGGGTTTTTCAACAGCTTGAGACCTGGAAAGTAAGAAGAGTACCAAAGTACTCAACATGGTTCTACAAGTGTTCTTTTCTTATTCTTCAGCAACTGAGAACCCCAACCAGCATTGCCCAGTAACAACCAGTCAATGCTAGTGGGAGGTGGCTCCTGCGAGGGCCTGCACATCTAGTTGGTCCTATAAGGGAGCCAAGGGCTCTCTGTAAAGCTGCTGCCCAGCCTCCCTTAAAAAACTGTCTCATGTTCTTTGTGCTTTGAAGCGAAGAGAAGCCCTGCAAATATTTATATTGTTAAAAGATCCCCCCTGCAATGGGACAAAAAAGTCACACTAACTGTCTTCCACAGTTTTGTTGAGCAACAGGTAGAGGGAAGCGAAACAGAAGCTACAAAGCTCTCTGGCAAAGGCTTTTCTTACTTGACACTGCTTCTTCACGTTAAGTAGTTGTTAATTATGCTTGAAGAGGCTCATATTTGAAATTTTTCTTAGAAAAACTCAAGTACAAGCATGAAAACCATTTTTCGTGTGCACACTGAGAAGCTTGATGTTCAGTCGATAACCAGTAGCAGTAGGAACCTACTTTCCATAAAAAAGTCTTAAAAATTCTTTCATCCAAAGAGCATTCTAAAAATAAGCATTTTCTTTACTCTGAGGAAACAGTGCGGGGATTTGTTTTTGTTTTTATCAAATAAATGTATTTTGATCCCTGACAGCTGTTTTTTTTTCTTTAACAAAAATTCAAATAGTTTCATAACATTATCATTTTGACAAAGTAGTAATTTTCCAAACACTCTTTTTTCCCTGTAAGTCAGGACAAGTTAGTATATGTGGACATTTCAAAACATCTGGCTTTAAACCACCCCTTTTTAATTCATTTTTACAGAAATTGCTGTGTTATTTGTTGCCTATATTATTTCTTCTCTTTAGGTCAAAAAGAAATAACCAACTAATAACCTCTTCCATTCTGTATCTGAAACTCATTTAAAAAAAAATCTCTCAAATGCACTGTTATCAAAATAACATACTTAAAACCTGAACTCTGAATAGAAATTAAAGGCTATAGAGTAATTTTTTCCCTATTTTTTTGTGAATTATGACAGTTGTCTTCCTACTTTATAGCTGTCTTTTATCTTCCAGCAGTGACACCCACCATCTGACTTATGATCTCTCTACAGGAAGTCATTGAGTGACACAATAGAGTTAATGAATTGGTCTTTCACCTCCAAAAACCTGATCTAAATGCTAGCCTGAGATAATGAGCATGATGGAGTTCAGTAATGTCAGCAGAGTATTAACTTCTGTTTAAAGGAAGAATGAGCACTGGCAGGAAAATGGATTTTAAGAGAGATTTGGAGCAATTGCACCTGCATGCATTATGGCAACTCTAGCCTTCCTTCATTAGAGTCATATTCACATTATCTCTTTGCCATTTGAATAGAATTTGGCAGAGGTTTGTCTGCAAAGGCTGTGATTTATCAGGGTTTTTTATAGATATTTAAGTTCTGTACCACTCTGATACCTAAGCACACCACCTTCACTACCTGGCGGTTTAATGTCAGGATAGATCTATATAGAGTATCAGAGAGGAGCACTTTAACCAGTCAAGAGTAATATTTAATATCACAGACATACATAATGACAACATATCTCAGGAAAATACCCCGCTATCATCTAGTAAGGACTGGGTTAACTGCAGAAGTCAGCAGGACTGACAGAGTGTTCATATTCCTGGTGGAGAAAGGCCAAATACAGTTGATTTCACTGAGGATATCTATTCTTGCTGAAAGTGGATTATTGGGATGCATTGAGGGCCTTTAGCACCTATAGAAGTAACTCCCTTGTTCCTTTTTGGAGGGACTAGTAAGAGGTCAGCAACACCTTTCCAAGCAGTTGATAATTCACAGACATACTACAAACTGTCAAATCATCTGGCCAAAGGCAAAAAAAAAAAAGTCCTCAAATGTGTTGGTGTATTTGCACCATCTTTCCAGCTCTCTTGCTCTGTTGTTTCAGACATATTCCACCTGCACTCTCACGGGTCACTTTTCTCAATCTATAATGGGAAGCATCTCCCACTCTTTTCCCAGGTTCTTGACAGGTTTGTAGCTGTGCTGGTCCAGTAATGTTGTTACCTATCTTAAGGCTACTTCAAAAAGTACAGTATCTGATCCATGTGCCAAAAGATCCATGTGCCCATACCAAGTGCCCCCACCCAATTCCAAGCTTCCACAGGTTCTCCAAAACAAGGAGGATGGTCTAGTTGTCTTGTCAGTTAAAAAAGTATTTCACCTGAAAAGCAGCAGCGCCATGATAGATTGCAATCAGTTATTTATTCTCAATCTACACTTTTGATATCACTTCTAGACACAGCACTGGAAAGAGAAGCTGGCAGCCAGTGGGCAATGGGGAAGGCTGCCACTTTGTTCTTGAGTTTTTTTGGTTGGTTTGGGTTTTTTTTGCTTCGCAGTTCTTGATTCACTCCTAACTAAAACCATAAACAGCTTTAGTACAGCTTTGCCCTGCTCTTGCCCTCTCTCCTTCCCCTCCACAGCTGCCTGCAATTCCCACCAAAACGCTAGTTTCAAATGTCCATATCCAAGTTTATCTGAACTTAGTCTATGCCTGTCTCCAATTAAAAGTTAATTTTAAACTTAAGCAGATATTTGTCCCCATCATTTACATAGTTGATATATTTAGAAGACAAATGTTCTCTTGGTTTTTGTTATTCTAGATTAAACAAGCCAAATTATCTTTGGGTGTGACTGACAGAGAGCAGGCAATGGTGTTTGTGCTTAGTTGGTGCCAGGGGCCAGCTGAACCCGTGGCAGACCAGGACCAGAAGCGAGGCAGATGTGTGTGTGCATGAATACCTGCTCAGTGATGCATTTGCAGTATTTAGTCCTGCCCCTCAGGGCCTGCTTACACCAGCAAAGATCAGCCCCGGTCCGCTTCTGCACTGATGCAGGTGTAAGATTTTCAGTTCTGGATGGCTTTGCTTTGGCCAGAACACAGGTGGACAAAATGCACGTGGATGTGCAAAGCCGGACCTCAATCTCTTCTTGGGCACATTCTCCAGTCCTGCAGTTTACCAAGAAGTTTCTCACAAGCATAGCTGTTAAGCAGATGAGCTCCTTTCTGTTCATGGAAGATTGTTGTTAAGTCTTAAGACCAAGTCCTTACACTTGATAAAGTTGAGCTGGTTTCTGATAGGGTTGAAGGTTTTATTTATTTGTTTGCCTTGGGCTAACGCTCAGAGCTGTAGCGCTTGGTGTAGTTGACCTGCCCCAGTGGACCAGGACTTGCTCACAGACTGCATGAACAGAGTGCTCAGTGGGCTACTGATGTGTCAAAATGCTGAGCAGGAACCACTGAAATGACGAATGTGGCACATACCTCAATGCCCTCTGCACCAAGGGTGTGGTATCTTGCTTGAGACACACAGACATGTGAGCTTAAAGACCTGCAAACCTGACATGAGCACAGCCCAGGAAACACTGCTTTGGAGTGCATACATATGGGGGCAAAGGAGGAATGTAACGAAGCTTGGAAAAGAGTTATCTTTTGCTTTTCCTGTCTGCCTTTTCACTCCGTTTGTTCTGTGCTCCAGCTGAGAATAAAACTCTTAGATGTACTAGTGTGTACTGTAATGGCACATTTGGTCAGCTACATTAAGCTTTGGTGTATTTCTGTGTCTCAGATGACAGTCTTTTTTTTTTAAGTTTTACTTTTAAAGGCTCATTATTATAAGAGTTGGGGATTTTTAGGGGATATGGAGAGTTTGAAGTTTGTCTATTAATTTCTTTCAAAAGTGTACGGCAGGTCAGCCATACATAGGCCACATCCTAGCTGCAGCATACTGGGTAACTCCTGTAACTCCTGGCATGGTCAGAGGAAGGATTCCCAACTGAAGGACAAGACACACAGAAGGGAAAATGGAAGAGCCAGGAAGGAAACAGCTCTGCAAACATGGGTGGGTGACTCCTGAGGAGAGCAAATATCAAAATCACAGTCAAAAAAGGACATGAGAAAGAAAGTCACCCTTTTCCAAGGTATGAGAGAGGGCATCGTGGGCACTCAGAAAGTAACCAAGTTGTTAGTTTGAAACCAAGATTGGATGTGGAGGCTACAACACTCAGGGTAGATCCTCAAGTTCTCTTCTGTCTTCCCTTTCTGAGTGTTTTCAGATTTATGATGAAAAAACTTTATACTTTAAAAAAAGATTTGGTTTTTTTTTATACTTCATACTTTATTTAGAAGTATGTTCTTCAGGTTTCTGTTAAAAAAAAAAAAAAAAGGCTTATAAATCTAAAAAAGCCCTATTAGTATTCTGGGAGCAATTACTTCCAAGAAGGAAATTTATGTAGATCTACCTTAGCGTTGTGGCTTATTCAGGAGAAGCATCTAAAAGTTCCAAAATACATCTTCAGTCCTGCTTGGTGGTGGTCACTGTGGCATTTGACTGTGCTGCAGGATGGTGTAGGTTCAGGCTTTATGGCTTCATCCTGCTCCTTGCTAGCTCTAGCCATATGACAACCTGAATGGTAGTTTACTTGTTCATGCCTTCCTCCCAGCTGAGTATTTTGCATTCACAACTGTATTTCATAATGTAGCTATCCAGGGTGTCTCATATCTAGATACGCTCAGAGCAAAATAAGAAACAGCAGAGCCACATTATACATGGTACTGTGGTCAGGTTAATAAACCTTACAAGCTTTCCAAATAGTATGTTGTTGTGCTTGAGCAGGGCTTGCCACCTCAAGCATAATGTCATCTTAAATATTGTTATGTAGCTTCTGCTTCTTCAAGAATTTGCATCCAGCCAGCTGAAAACATGGAGTGACCAGGCTCAGTTTCCATCAGCAGAATACCCTAAAAAAAAAAATCTGTATTTCTGCCAAAAACATGTACACAGAAATGGTAGCTTTATTTCTAAGCTTTAGGTTTGGTTTTAAGCCAGCTAAGAAAAATCTTAAAATCAGCAACCATGTCTATAAAAAAGTATGACACACCAGAAACACACTGAAACAGCCTTATGTGAATACATAGTATGCTTCAAGTGATAATATTATGTGCATATAATCTTATTTGCATGAAGGACTAGCAGGGTTCTGCTCTTTGAGACCATATATGTGGTGGAAAATTGACCAGATTAATATTTACCTGACAAGCTGAGATCTCAGGTAAACTGATAGGTGTTTTAATGACCAGTGTAAACAAAGCCTATGCTTTTAGCTGGCAGTGAGATGGCTCTGAATCTATAAAACAGGAATGAAATATAGGCCATATTTGTAGGATGCTGAGGATAGGAATAAGAGAAAGGCAAACAGTACTTACAAAGCACTGCTAGAATGTTTCCTATACCCAAAGTCAGCCACAAAGCCCAGGAAAAAGTATTTTTAAACTTGCTTAAGTAGAGCAGCATGTCCATGTTTCTTAGGGGAAGAAATCTGGCTCAGCAGCTTCTTGTTATGGCAATTAGGCTGCTGCCAGCTAGCACGCAGCTCTCTAATCCACCAGCAGTTAATGCAGAGGTTGCAGTGCAGGTATAGACTGGATATGCTTCCTGCAGTAAGGAAGCTACCTTTTATTACTTGAGAGCACTTTTCACATTTTTCTTATGTTCAGACAAAAATCTACCTAGAATTTTTCTTCCTTTCCCACTCCAGTTTACTGTATCTGAGACATGGAGATAGGTTGGTTTTGTTATAACCTAGTATAGACATTGCCTTACTGCAACATGCATATACTTTGGAGTTTCCAGTGTTGTAAGAAGACATTCAGCATCCAGACTCCAAAAAGCCCTAGATTTCTATTTAATAAATATTTTCAAAAGGAAGAAAACACAGAAGCCTGATAAATAGCCTAATAAATATTAAATCTCTTTCTGTCGCATACAGAAATGGAAAGTCAGATAAATGATATTTAATATATAATATTTTATGT
>NW_009914808.1:0-2327 GCF_000696875.1 Nestor notabilis
CCTGCGCCGCCGGCTCCGCCTCCACCATCCGCGCCCGGTCCTGCGAGCAGGCGTGAGGTGAAGGGTTGCGGGCACAAGGTGTGAAGTGCCGCGGTGTTTCGTCACCGGAGGAAGTCGAGGAGTTGTCGGGAAGGACGGCGTTGTCGCGTCCCAGCCGGAGGCCGGATCCCCCCGGACGGAGGATCCTACTGATGCTTTCCCGCGGAGCCTCACCGCCCCGCAAGGGCCGGAGCCGAAACCGGGAACTGCACGGAAGCGTGAAGAAAAACAGCATAGACATAGAAGGGGGGAAAAAAGATGGAAAAGAAAAAAAATCACAAGCGATGAGCAAATAATATTAATCAAAAGGAAAGGAGAAAAACAGCAAAGTCCCAGTGCACTTAACACCTGAATATTATAACTTGACCATCTGACACCAAGAAGTCTCCAAACCCAGCACCAGGCATTAAGGCATCCATCGTTCCTCCGCCAGCCGGGGCATACTCCCAGGTCAAGGTTTAGCAGGGTGTGCTTCCCTGTGAACAGCACTGCTACCCGCATCCCCCCCACCATGCCAGCCCAGCAGGGCAGCTGCTTCTCCCTGAAGCACCAGCATCTCATCCAGCTGAGAAATGCCAGCAGCAACGGCTGCATCAAACAGGACTTGCTTCCAGGGCATAGATTTTGTTCCCTCAAACACAGAGGCTGCCACATGACTCACCTTCAGCAGGGAAGCTCAAGGAGCTCAGAAGCAGAAAGGAGGAAACCTTAGGTTTGCCTTTAGCTGCTGTTTTTCTCAGAGCTTATGTTCTTCAACTGTGCCAACACAGCAGAGCTATGACAGCCTGAATTAGGCTCCGATCTGAATTGCCTTTCATTATTTTCCAGTCACGACTAGGCCACATTGCTGGATAGACTGTACCCTCCTGCCCTCACCAGCACCTCTCAGCCTGGAGCTACAAGAGCCCTTCATCGACAGTGGATACTTCCACTACAGGCCAGAGTCAGGGACTTCCAAACTAAAGCGAGCTTTACCCAACAAACAAGGTAACTTACAAGGTAAACTAAGCCCAGCATTTGAGGCAGACCTGGAATCTTAGAGCTCCATTCTTAAAGGAACATGGGAGACATAATTAAGTCTTGTTACAAAGAGAATTAGAAGTGTCTTCCCCTGCTTCCCCAAAAGTTTAACACAGAGGAAAAACCCCATGTCTAGCAATCACCAGGCCACCAAGAGAGCCAGGAGGCTAGAGCAGATGCCATGTGAGAAGAGGATGAGATAGTTGGGTCTTTTCAGACAGAAATAGCAGATGGCCATGGGGTTGGGAAGGCATCCAGTGGCAGCCAATACCTGCAAAGTAAAATTGCTGAATAAGACTCCTTAGCATTTTTTATTATTCTGAAACAACTGAATAAGGCTTTTTGACAGAGGTACACAGCAGGAGGTCAAGAGACAGTGGTCTTAAACTAAAGTAGGGGAGATTCTGATGCAACCAAAAGAAAACCTTTTCCGTTCCAAAAATGGCCAAGCATTGGAGTGGTTCCCCAGAGGAGCTGTGCAGTCTCCATCCTTTTCCAAGGTCCTGTGGGATAAAGCCCTTAGTAACCCATTCAGAGCACACAGCTCATCCTGCTTTGAGCTAGACATTGAACCAGAGAGCTCCATAGGTCCCTTCTAAGCTGAGTAAACACTGTTATTATATGAACCACATAGCTGAGTGCAACCTTCTGTCAGTCTTCTGCCAGAACTAGTCCCTCTTCACAGGTGATTTAAAAGGAGAAAACTATGCTTACCAGGAGGAACAAGGCTTTTGTTCCTCTTTTGTTCTTTTTCTTGTAGGAATTAAGAGTAAATAAAATGTGAAGAGACAGTTCAAATTATTGTGGAGGCTTTACATGGATTTATTGTATTACAGAAGTAACTGGCAAAATTATTGTGTTCGTACTTCTTTGGAAAACTTACTAAAATACAAACAATCCTCCAGGATCCCATAGCTTTCTTACTAGGTGAAAGTGAAGCAAGTCTAGTTTTCCTTATTAAAATGGATTGAATACCACACTGCACAAGAAAAAGCTGTGCAAAAACTATTTTGAAATTGGTCTCAAAGTGACCACAAAACTCCCACACAGTTGCTTTTCCAGAATATTTGTTCCAGAAGCATAAGTTATTCCAGTGAAGGAAGGCATAGAGTGAATAAAGGAGAAACCAGAGAAGGAGGGATAGGATTTACACTTAAAGATATATGCACAAAGTCTTGACCTCAAAAGCACAGAGCCTGAATTTGAAACTAAGTTGTTTCCCTCCCCCCATATTTAGTTCATTTGCTGTAGGTCTGTAACAATATTTA
>NW_009914809.1:0-759 GCF_000696875.1 Nestor notabilis
AAGAAGGAAATCTTACAGGCACAGGAGCAGGCTCTCCCTGTGTGCCAAAAGACAAGCCAGTGGAGAAAGAAGACCAGACTGGATGAACAGAGAGCTTTGGCTCAAACTCAGTAAAAAAGGAAGAGTTTATGACGTTTGGAAGAAGGGTCAGGTAACTCACAGAACTGCAAGGATGGTTTGAGGTTATACAGTGAGAAAATTAGAAGGGTCAAAGCCCAACTAGAACTTAATCCAGCTACTGCCATAAAGACAATAAAAATGTTTCTGTAAATATATTAGCAACAGAAGGAGGACCAAGGATAATCTCCATCCTTTATTGGATGTTTGGGAAACATAGTGACAAAGGATGAGTAAAAGGCTGAGATACTTAATGCCTTCTTTGCCTCAGTCTTTAATAGAAAGACCAGACCAGTAGTTCTTGGGGTACCCAGCCCCCTGAGCTGGGAGACAGGGATGGAGAGCAGAAAGAAACCCCCATAATCCAAAGGGAAACAGTCAGTGACACCACTTAGACACACACAAGCCTATGGAGCTGGATGGGATCTACCCAAGGGTACCGATGGGGCTGGTGGAAGTTCTCACTGAGTCCCTTCCAATCATTTATCAGCAATTTTGGCTAATCAGGGAGGTCCCAGTTGACTGTTA
The DNA here is from genome assembly GCF_000696875.1 of Nestor notabilis. Lineage (NCBI taxonomy): Eukaryota > Metazoa > Chordata > Aves > Psittaciformes > Psittacidae > Nestor > Nestor notabilis. The sequence continues at coordinate 646 of NW_009914809.1, forward strand.
GGAGGTTAGCAAATGTGATGCCTATCCACAAGAAGGACTGGAAGGAGGATCTGGCAAACTCCAGGCCTATCAGCCTGACCTCGGTGCCAGGGAAGGTTACGGAGCAGATCATCT
>NW_009914810.1:0-3482 GCF_000696875.1 Nestor notabilis
CTTGCTGAGGGCGCACTCAATTCCATTGTCAGGATACAGATAGCTTTAAATTTAGCTTCAGTTAGGTGTTGAGGGGTTTTTTTCAATGTAAGTGGTTGTCTGTAAGGGAAAACATGCTGTGCATGCTCGTGAAATGCATGGTAACTGTTTCCCTGGTTGACACTCCCTTTACAAAATGGCCATGTCCACCTGGGAGACTTAATTCATTCTAATACTAGAATCTTAGTCTTTCTTAAGAGTGTCTTGCAGGATAACTTGACTTCTTTTTTTCCCTGGTCATGGTTATGGAGGGATTGTGTTGGATGATAGTGACATGTGTTCACTATATGTGCTGTATCACTGAAATAAACTCTGCTTAATTGTAGTATCATGGATGGGATGACAGAAGCGTGCATCAAAGGTGGTATTGAAGCATGTTACGCTTCAGTGTCCTGCGTCTTTGCCCTGCTTGGAGCATTAGATGAGCTGAGCCAAGGGAGGGGTCTTAGTGAAGAGCAGATCCAGCTGCTGCTTTGGCGCTTAGAAGAACTGAAGGATGGGACTGAGATGAGCAGGGACTCCGTGGAGATCAATGATGCTGACTTCAGGTGGCAGAGGCGCGTCCTGTCCTCAGAAAATCCTGCCTGGGAATCAGCAAATGAGAAAAGTCCTGATATTAGTATTAGCGTTACTACAGACACTGGTCAGACCACTTTGGAAGGGGATATGGGACAGACAACTCCAGAGGATAATCCAGGAAGTCAAAAAAACTCACTGCCATCTCCAGCTGCACATGAAAGCAGAGAGATTCATTATAGAGAACCAGAATCAGAAACCATTGACCAGCCAGATGTTGTTCAGAGAAGCCACACCATAGTCTATCCAGATATAACTAACTTCTTGTCAGTTGATTCCAAGACCCGGTCCTATGGATCCAGATACAGTGAAAGTAACTTCAGTGTAGATGACCAAGACCTTTCTAGGACTGAATTTGATTCATGTGATCAGTATTCCATGGCAGCAGAGAAGGACTCGGGCAGGTCAGATGTCTCAGACATAGGCTCTGACAATTGCTCCCTGGCTGATGAGGAGCAGACACCACGGGATTGTCCAGGACACAGGTCCTTACGTACTGCTGCTCTCTCTCTGAAATTGCTGAAAAACCAAGAAGCAGACCAGCACAGCGCACGGCTGTTTATCCAGTCACTTGAAGCTCTTCTTCCTCGGCTTATAGCTCTTCCCAGCATAGAGGAGGTGGATGGAGCACTTCAGAGCTTCTCTTCAACATTCTGCTCAGGTTTGCAAGCAAATATTTACTGTCTAACCAGCATGCACACTGTGACAGCACTGTACACAGATTCTTGTGTAGGATTTTATCTTCAGACAACATATCCAGAATAAGGAGGTTTGTGCTCCACAAAGTACATTCCTCCACAGCAGCACATTTCACTTAGGGCAAAGCAAATGGAATATGCAGGTACTGATTCAAAGGGAGGTGAGTCCATTGACTCTTAACAGGCTCTGGATTATGTCCATAGTCAACAGAGAAATGGAATTTTCTGTATTAAGAAGATCTGTTGAGAAGATTTGCACATGCTGTCATTAAAGAGAGGCTGGGCTGTCACCTATTTTGAAAGATGCTTGAGTAGCTTAGTATATCACTGCATTAACATTAGTAATGCCAGCCTTGCAAAGAAGGTGATAAAAATTCCACATAAGCTCTTGAAAGGATAAGAAGAGAACTCTCTTCTTCACTCTTGTTTTTCTTAATACTGCTATTCAATATAAAAGGAAATGCAAAGCTCAAAGTCCAGACCAAGTGAAAAGTAATTAAAAATCTTACCTATTAAGAGATTAAATTCCTGCCATTCTTTCAGGGTTAGAACCTTTGGGATATTGATTTGGTCAATCAAACAGAAAAATGCGATGCAAAGGCTAATTTGTCCTGTTGATAAAGTGTGCATGAGGATATATATATTTTTAGAAGGGTTTCTTTTTCCTGACAGTGGCTAAAGTGGAAATGTTTGTTAGAATATATTTCTCTGTTTCTTTAACTTAATTCAATACAATTGCCTTTCCTATTGCTCCTTTCCTCATTGCTTCATTCATTTGTGTTCTCTCACACACATTAAACACATATAGATTAAGAAAGCATGCCTCTCATCATGATACAGCATAATTTAGATGTGAAGCTGGGTGAATAAGCTAATATTCTTGACACATGTTGAAATGCTGCCCAAGTAAGCCCTAACTCAGGAAGATGGTAGATAACATTCTTAAGAAACATTGGCCATGTTATATCACAGGAGAGATCTTAAAGGGGACATTAATATTAATTACATTCCTAATTGAGGTGTTCAAAAGCATCCTTTCTGCCACAAGGGATTTCATTTTCCTGAAAAAGAGCAATCTTGAGGTTATGCCAAAAGACCAGAGCTCTAGTTCAAACTTTAGTGCACCTGTTCCCTCATGTATGAATGAGTGTACTACTTCTTTTTCTCTTTTGCTTGTCAAATCCCTTTAGTACTTTTTAAGGGTTGGAAGAGGTAGACCTAGCAGACTTTTAGTTCTTAAGACTAAACATGGCTTTTGTTGTCACTCACTACGATTAATACCGTAAGATGGAAGAATATAATTTAATTTCTGCATTAAGTGGATAATTTCTGGTTTGTACATCTCTCTTAAAAAAGATACCTAGTCTTGTGCTTAGATTTGAGTTGAGAAAGACCTTTTACTTTCCTAAAAAAGCCACCCCCCTGGCTAAACCTATACTTCAAAATGTTTCCAGTATGATTTGGTGAAGTATTCTTAGAAGATGTCACTCAGAAAGGAATCATGGAAAAATACAGTAGCAAGTTACTGTATTAAAATAGCTAGGAAGACGTGTCCTGGTGTTTTAATAGAGCTGTGGCTGTTAGAGTTGTAATTTTATGCTTTCACAAGATCTGTGTAGTTCATGTTCCAGCTGGACACCTGGAATGAAATTCAATCCAGCTGAAACAGTCCCTTAACTTGTACCTCAGATATTAAGCAAAAGTCCATTAGTATCCTGAGGTAAGGACTTGTGTTCCTGTGCAGGTGAGAGAAGCATGGGTTACTGTAGAATGACTTGCTAACGTTAAAACACGTCTGGGGGTAGGAGCTCCCCCTGGAGAGTTTCGAGACACCAGTCTGATCTGCCGATAGAGGCAACGTTTGAGTTCTTACTTCAGGACTCCTTTGTTATCACCAACAGTTCAAGGCATAAATTCGAGGATGAAGTTAGAGGAACTGGTCATATTCATTGTATGTACAACATCTATTCACCTATAATTCCTGAAGCATACATTAGGAAATTTGAGCATTGGTTAAGATTGAGTTGCGAAAAGGGATAGGTGCAGTTCTGAGAGCAACCAGAAGCTGTATTTTTGTGTTTCTGAGAGACCTTATTTAACTGCTTTGTTTAATTTTTCAAATTTTCTTACAATTCGGGGGGGGGGGGGGGGGGGGGGGGGGAGAGGAGA
>NW_009914810.1:3513-11084 GCF_000696875.1 Nestor notabilis
GGGAAGGAGAGGGGAATACATTAGCTACAATTTAGTAGTCTTTCCTACAAATTAGGTCCTTAAATAGTATTGTAATATTGTTATGTTTTCATAGGATTGAAAAATGGTGAAAGGAGGTAGGACTTTGAGGCACAAGCATGGAAAAATTGAAGTCAGCTAAGCAGAGTTGTAGTGAAATTAAAATTTGGAAGTTAGTTGGTTAAAAGACTTCCTAATCTACAGTTTTAGTCTTTCCTCTGAAAGTTCCTCCTTGTTGCTAGATAAAACCAATGCCAAAAAAAATCTTAGTGACACTGGAATGTGATGTCTGTCTCAAAAATTACAGTACTTTCTAAAATGTCTCAACATTCTCTTGACTTGCACAGAGCATTAAGTTTGCATTTTTTCAGAAACTCCTTTACCTGGCCAATTTAAATGAACTGTTGTCTCTGTTAAGACAGTGTGCTAACCTCATTGTTTATTATAGCTGGCAGATTTTTGTAATTGATACAGAATATAATCAGTATTCTCTTAATTCAGACATAAGTATTCTCATAAACTGCAGCGTCAAGGCATTAATTAAAAAATTGTGTGCCACTATGCAAATAATAATAGCAAACATTTTTAGCACCTCCTTTCAGTTTTGATTCCGTATGATTGAGCAGCAAGGTTTTTATGTTGGTAAGCATCATTGCAAGTTTACACATCAGCTAATCTGCTTTTCAGATCTCAGCATCTCTTAAATGTAGTTGTTTATTGTCTCATATGTTAAAGGAAATCAGGCATGAGAATTTTCCCAAACACTTTTGGGTGCTCAAATACACACCTAATATGCAGCAGCCACTTTCATGTGCGGTTGTACACCTTTCCTTTTAATTGTAGCCTTGGATAGGAGGTTGCACATATTTTAAAATATTTAAATGCAGAATAAAGTGGGCTTTTTTTTTTTTTTCCCTTTTACATACCTCTGTGCCTTGAAGTTTTTATTACTCTAGCAGATTCTAGGCCTCGAGGTACATATTTGAGAGAGAAAACATCAAATCAATATCCTAGCTACATCAATATCATGATCCTCCATCCAACAAAGTGTTAAGATGCATCTTTGACTGCAGTGGTGAAGGAGTCAGTGGAGCTACTCACAGGCTACTTTCATGCACGTGGTTGCAGTTTTGGTAGTAGGTAAAGTTTCTCTGTCAACATTCACCATAAGGACTCTATCCCAAGCACACGCCAAACCACCTGGGTATGGTTTGTGGCCAGCCCTATCACCCCTCTTCCACAAAGGTTGCTCCTTGAACAGCTATTCATTTTTTTAGACCCACCCTGGAACAGTTACTCTCTTTCTAAATCCACCCTCAAACAGTTACTCACGTTATCCACGCCCCCAAAGTGACGACAGTGGAAAGTCCGAGAAGGCAGCAGCACAGAGCTTTCAAACCCTCACGAGGCAAGAAAAACATTTGCTTCTTTTCTGTGGTTGGATTTTTATTTACTTTTTTTTTTTTTTATGTTAATGGTTTGTTGTATTTTGTTGAAGAAGAGACATGAGCTTTATGGTGGGAGGAATATATTCACAGTAAACCACTGCAGCAGTTGACAAATGACACAGCTTTGCTTCATCTTGTAACTAACCTTGGAAGCTGTTTTTTTCTTTTGTTGTTGTTTCATTTCAAACATTCCTCTAGGATAAAGCTTATTCCTTAATCTTCTTAATTGACATTATGTGAATGGATTTCACAGTTGATGTGAAAACCATGAAATATTGTGGGTCATGTGGGGGGGTCTAGTATTTCTTGGTGTTTTCATTGCTCAAACTACGGATCATGGAAATTCAATTAAGTATTGCTCATATTTGATTTATGTTTTTCTACAGCTAACTCAAAATGTATGTGCTGTTCATCCTACCTGGGAAGAAAGGATTGTGCCACTGGGCATGGTTCTAGGCTGCCGTTTCATACAAATAGTGTTTTCAGGAATGCTGAGTGCTTACAGGTGGCTTACATGTCTGACAGAGCTGCAAGTGCTCAGCTATCTAGAAAGCAGGTCTTGTATGAACTAAACAGGGCTTGGAGTTGTAATGAGTTCCAGACAGCTTGGCCCCAAATATTTATTATCATACCTCTAGGCCATGGAGAGAATGATGATTACAGCCTGATCCTGCAAGGTGCCAAGCGCTCCAGTCCCCATCCAACAACTGACTTAGCTAAGGCAGATGTACTGGGGGTTTAAAAGGGCTATCACCCTCATTAGTACCGTTTCGTGCAGTGTATACTCAGTTAAGTACTGCAGGCTTTGCCTCTGCTTGTTCCAACCTCACCTTTCCAGTTAGCATTGCAGATAAATCTTCTCCTTTACTTTGTACCTGGCAGTCATCCTAGAGAATGCTAGTGCTACTTATGTATTTCAGATTTATTGTGTTGCTTTGCTGGACTGTGACTGGAGTGTTCGGTTTGCCTTTTGCAGCACTGTGTTCTACATGGACTACTTATTTTTCTATTCCCTGTTCTAGTGCATTTAGTAGAGTAATTTCTACTGATGATTCATTAACTGTTCTAGCAATCTATTGCTGCTGAAATGCTGGGGTTAGTTTCTGATCTTTTTTTTTTCCAGGCAAAATCTGTGTAAAATGTGAGAGCTCACATGGTGTTTTTGTTAGGTATGATGCACTCACCAGGATTTGAGGGAAACCTAAATTTCAGCTTCCAGACTCTGATGAATGCAGACAGTCTCTACATGGTCTCACATTACACTCTGCTGCTCAACCTAAAATTGGCCAACTCTGATTACTACAGGAAGAAACCTGCCCAAGCCCCTGTGTTGCTGGTGAGTTGGAGAATATGGGAAAACTGTTAAAAACCCCAAAATTTATTTTGCTTCTTTTCACATAAAACAGCCCACATGTAAAGCTTTAAGGCTGCTTGCTAAGTGGAGAAATAATAATTGCAAATGAAGTGTTCTCCAAGCTGCTTATGAATCCTGCATGATAAATGTCATGCATCTGAATTACACAGCTTGTCTATAATTTGGGGTGGGGGGAATGAGTGCTGCTTACTGATTATCATTAAAGTAGCAGTCATTTTGATGGATACTCGGTCTTCAGAACAGATCTTCATTAGCATCATGTGACACAGCAAGCATTGTTTGTGCACATTATCACAGGACATACCTTCACCTGGCAAGCAATTTTGAGCATAATGACAAATTTGTTGCTTAATACTTGACATGTGTTTATGCAGATGAAGACATAAGAAGTTAGAGTGAAAAATAATTAGGGTTTTTTTTTAGTATGACCTGATGATCTTTGTGGCACCTGGTATTCCTCAGCTCCTTGGGCTTTTTAGAAATTGTTTTGAAGGCTGCAGGAGTTACAAAACATGAATCTATGTTTTTCAGATAAGCTGCCCAAGAGAAGTTGTTTCAGAGTTCTCCTGAAAATAAAAAAAGTTAGCATGTGGAACAAAACAAAAAAAAAAGTATCTATCAAAATGTACCATTATTGCTGAGCTTCCAATTTAAAAGGATTTGTATCCTAGAAGTTCTCAAGAACAAGTGGGTTTTAACATTGTCATTAGTTCTGCTATGTTCTTCAGCAGCTGTGACAGCAAATCTGTGACCTGGAACCTTCTCTAGGGGCAGCACTAAGCACAACAGACCTGAGCATGAGCTAATTATTGTTGAAAATAGTTCAGCTATCTAGTTGGACCCCAGTTCATCTGTGGTGATTGTTCAGTGCAGAAGGCCCTGATTGCTGGGCAGGCAGCATTAAGTGCCAAAACTTCTTTTTATTGGAACTGAGATCCTACCCCTACCTTATGAAAATAGTAAGAGCTCAGCATGCCCTATTGTCACTGCAAAAACTGTCATTATGATTTACATCTCACATGAACTGCGGTAAGAGAAGGGAAAGCTCCTTATTCATGTCATTCTTCACTGTAGACACTTTGCAATCCTCAGTTAGTTCTTTTTGCATAACTTCATTTCTAGTCCTGCATGCCATTACACTCAGGAGTAGATCTAGGGGCTGAGGGTCTTGCTGTAGGGCTTAGTGTTGTCTTACATCTGGGTTTTATTGTTCTCTGCAGAAGGAGTTCATGAAACAGGTCCAGTCCAGTGGAGTGTTGATGGTATTTTCCCAAGCCTGGGTTGAAGAACTGTACCACCAGGTACTAGAAAGGAACATGCTGGGGGAAGCTGGATACTGGGGAAGCCCTGAAGAGCACAGCCTTCCACTTATCACCATGCTGACCGGTCAGTAATATGTTATGGTGGCAAGGCTAACTTCCAAACACGTCTAAAACCACCTACAGTAACACACTGCTTCACTGCGTTACATACAGAACAGCATGTCATCATGCAACACATGGTGTTTCATGAACATATTTGTGAAGAAGGAATCAGACTTAACTGTGGCAAGTACTTAAGTGTTTGTTTTGCATCAGACAAAGCTTTTGAAGTGTGGGTTTAAAAACAATCTGTCCCTGGAAGACAGGGAGAGTAGACTTGTTCACTGAAGCAGAATGTCAGCTTCAGTTCTGGTAGACTTGGTAGCTGTTAATGATAAGTGGTAAGGCTGCTGTTTTCTTGATGCCATAGCAAAACCATGTCAGTGTGCCTGTGGTGCAGTACAAATATAAATTATGGTGTCTGACCCTGGAAGCATTCCACAGATTTGGCTCCCCTTGGTTCAGATTTCTGCTATGCCAGGGATATGCCAAATGGTGCTGGAGAGAAGCTGAAAACATGGAGCACCTCTAACAAATGCTTAAAAACAATCCTTAGCTTCATTTGAGGGGAAAAACAATCAAACTCTATCAGCTGAAAGGCAGCAGGATACCCATGATATTGTATTGATATACAATGCACTGTCTGCTTAAATGCATATACTGTATGATTACAAAGGTAATTAAAACAGTGAGAATTAAACAGTAATTAAAACAAGGAGAACACTGGCTTCAGCTGAGCCGTTAAGTGGTAATCAAAGGGCACTGCTATGACAATTTTTCGCCGATTGTATCGAGCTTACTGTTGCTTTTAGCTATTGGGCTGGGAAGCTGTAAGAAATTCTTGAGAAAAACAGTAGCCATGAAGTATGTGGAGAAGACAGACAGACAGGAGCTGCTGGAAGGGAAATCAACCTGGCATCCATAACATTTTACGCTCTATGAGAAGCTGGTCTCTTGAGGTGTTGGAGAAAGGGTTGTAATTTATTTTCTTTCTTTTGTTGAAATTGAATCTACATAGGTCTACTAAAAATCACAGTTAGGACATAGGATCCCAGTGCATCTTGAGGACTCGGCCTGAGGTCTGGAAACATCTAGATAACAAGATTTCAAAGGTTGTGCTAAGAAATGTAGAGATTTAAGGATGTGGGAAGTTCCGAACTCCAACAAATACTATGAAATCTTTGCTGAGAGTTCTGTTGTCTGTGTAACTGGTGGGGTAAGGGAGGGCTTTTGAGAGTAGGATATTTCCCCTCTTCAAGTAAATGTTGATTATACTGGGCAAAGCATAAGATGTCACAGCTCATGTTTATGCCAAGGCTTCAGAAGACTGGCAGAAAAGAGCAACTAAAAAGCATACCTGAGAAGTTGGGAGTGCTAGTACTTATTTGAACAAAAAGCCAGTAGGAGATGCTTTCCTTACACCATCTGTGCCTCAAATAATAATGTGTTGTTTTTAATGTTCTGGCAGACATTGATGGCTTGGGAAGCAGTGCAATCGGTGGCCAATTGATGGCATCTGCTTCAGCTCAATCTCCTCTTTCCCAAAACCAGAAGACAGATGACTCTGTTGTTGCAGGTATTAAGACTGTTATAAGTGCAAGTGTGTATCTACTAGTAGTGGGTCGTTACAAGCAATACGCATATTCAGATAAATACTCAGACCTCACTTGGAGTATTGTGTACAGTTCTGGTGTCCTCCACATAAAAAGGACATGGAGCTGCTGGAGCAAGTCCAGAGGAGGGCCACGAGGATGATAAGAGGGCTGGAGCACCTCCTGTATGAAGACAGGCTGCGAAAGTTGGGGCTGTTCAGCCTGGAGAAGAGAAGACAGCGTGGAGTTCTCACAGCAGCCTTCCAATATCTGAAGGGGGCCTACAAGGATGCTGGGGAGGGACGCTGTGTTAGGGACTCTAGTGGTAGGACAAGGGGTAATGGGTTCAAACTTAAACAGGAGAAGTTTAGATTAGATATAAGGAAGAAGTTCTTTACAGTGAGGGTGGTGAGGCACTGGCGTGGGTTGCTCAAGGAAGTTGTGAATGCTCCAGCCCTGGCGGTGTTCAAGGCCAGGTTGGACAGAGCCTTGGGCGACATAGTTTAGTGTGTGGTGTCCCTGCTCATGGCAGGGGGGTTGGAACTAGATGATCTTAAGGTCCTTTCCAACCCAAACCATTCTATGATTCTATGAAATTGTGGTTTAGAACAACAGTTTAAACTGAGGGATGTACATCAATACATCCTAAATGTGAATTGGTTGTCCAGCAAGCAGAGGACAAATATGATTTGTTTTTTTACAGCTGGTAATAATACTACTGTTTCATCGTTTTCCAGTAGTAGTAGTAGTAATGCATTTCTCACTCCAGGAGTTGCTTTTGCCCGATACATTCTAATCGGCTGTTGGAAGAACTTGATTGACACTTTGTCCACACCACTGACTGGCCGCATGGCAGGCAGCTCCAAGGGGCTGGCCTTCATCTTGGGAGCAGAAGGAGCCAAAGAGCAGAACCAAAAGGAGAAGGACTCCATCTGTGTGAGCCTGGATGGACTGAGGAGGGCAGCCCGCCTGAGCTGTGCTCTAGGTACTGCTGTATGTGGGATGTCATAGCAGACTTATAAAACAGGATAGTATCTTTTCTTGAAGGAATTTGGGAGAGAGAAAAGCAGCATCCTCTTCCAGTCTTGGATAGGAACCTGGATGTTAGTACCGGAGGGTACTTGCCCTACAGCGTAGACATATCCAGCCAACTTTCCTTCTCACAACCTGTTGTTGAGACTGCATGGGATTGGGAAGGAAATGCTTGCTAGATGGTAATTGTGTTGTTGCTTTACAGGAGTTGCTGCTAACTGTGCATCTGCTCTTGCCCAAATGGCTGCTGCCTCCTGTGTCCAAGAAGAGAAAGAGGAAAAGGAAGTCCAAGAGCCCAGTGATACTATAGCTCAAGGTAACTGTGATTAAATTATCTGTCTTCCCTCATATTGCCTACAAAGATGTAACTGGAAAGTACTTTGCTGCATATGGAAGAAGGGCATAGGGGAATGCCACTACTGTGCAGCACTCACTTGTAGGCATATGGCATGTACGTCTAGAGGCTTCAGTACATGTCCTGCTATCTTAACGTTATGCCACACTAATTATATTTTATGTAGAACTGAAATCAGTGGAACAACAGAACAGCATTTTTGCAATGTGCACTTTTTAAGCCATCAGAGAAACAATTTATCATTTTTTAATGCATTGGGTGGTAGTATAGAGCTGAGTTCATGTCCCTCTACCAGTCTTGTGTATACATCCTTGGTTGTCTGTTGTCGTCATCAAAACTGTTTCTGAATCATGTTAAATGAAGCTGAAATAATAATAAATATATATATAT
>NW_009914811.1:0-375 GCF_000696875.1 Nestor notabilis
TATTTTATTATTATTATTTTATTCTGCTGTTTTACAAGGACAGATCTCTATTCAGAAAAGATTTTCTTATTAAACAGCTGTTTACACAGGCCTTGTAAGACATCAGTGGAGAGCTGCATTGTGTTGTGTGCCAGACCATCTCGAAGAGAATGTTCACAAGTTCATAACGGAGGGAACGTCAGCACTCTGTTGAGGGAGCTTAGCAGAGGGAACTTAGCAACACCCTGCTGCTGGGAGGGGGATCTGGTGTTATTTAACCACTGCAGGTTTCAGCCCCTGGGGCCACTCGAGGCCTTCCAGGCCAGCACACAGCCCCAGGGACAGTGGAGGGGGCTGTTGGCTGGATGATGACCACTGGTCTGAATCCCCTGGGGG
>NW_009914811.1:406-10458 GCF_000696875.1 Nestor notabilis
AAACAGTGGAATCGGCACAATCTGCAGGCTGAATTCTACTGTACAAGTGTTTGTTTCAACTTCTTTAGATTTGGTCTGTAAGCATAAATACAGCAGTGTAAGTATTGTTGATAAAATGTTAGTGTTTAGTTACAGAATATAACACATCCTACAGGTGCTCTGTTCGCTGAATTAGGGTGAGGTTTTCTGTTTTATGCTGTGCAGTCAATTTATGTGATTACTTCAGGCACACTGGAGAAGTACTTGCTGTTAAGATGGAACTAGTGCTCTGAAAATACATGGTGTAGTGTGGGGTGGTTTGTTTTTTTTTTTGTGAAAGCAAAAGCATTCACTAGTAAAATTGAAAGTGACACTGAAACCACACCTGTTTGTGTACCCATGACACCTGTGTCCCAGCATCCAAGAACCCACGGCTTTAATAAGCAGCTCTGGACAGGTGGATTTTTGTTGGGGGGAAAGGGGTAGCAGCCATGGAAGGGGGCTGCTGCCGCCACCGGGGCCCCTCAACACTAGATGGCACCAAGGGATAGGAGGACAAGGGATAGGTCAGTCTCATTGTGATTTGCCACCTCTGTTACAGTGGTTGTCACACGAAAATGAGGAGGCTGGATGTAAAATACTCCTTTACAACACATTTGGTCTGTGATTTACAAGGCATTGGTAGAGCAGTGTGAAACTTCAGAGAGGGGGGAATGTGGTGAAATGCATTTCAGTGTGCAAAATACTTAAAATCTTTTCTCTGTGGCACGTGTCTGCCGCTCGCTGCAGAGCCGTACGCTCACTGCGAATAGATGGTGCTTATAGTGTTGCAAGAAACTGATGTAAAAAGTTACTGAATTGGACTGATGTTTAATTTAAGTGTTGTGTTACTGACTTTCACGTCCTGGTGTTACACCAGTGCTGAGCTACAAGCTTTTGAAACTTAATCATTCAATCAAAAAATGCTCCTGTGTCTGTGCGTATGTGCAAAGCAGCCAGCCAGGGATATTCTGCTCTCTACGATCAACCACTAAATGCCTAACTCGTACCTGCGTGATGGTTTTCCTACATTTCTGTTTCACTTGTTTCTGTCAAGCTATCCTCTTGCAAAAATAAGTAAGGTAATTTTATGTCTTTAAGACAAAATACATATATGTAATTATGATGTGGTGTTGGGAGGGATGTGAAATAATGCTCCATGAGCTAAGGAAATTGGAAATTCTTCAGATAGCATTTTTTTTTCTGCTTGTTTAAACACTCCTGATGGACACCAAAGTATCTGCCATGTACCTACATGGGTATTGGGTAAGTTAAGTAGTAAAGGGAACTACAATGTTTCATATAGTCAGCACTCAAAATGTCACTAACAAATGGAGTAAAATAAAGTTTTAGAAAGTGAAATAAGGCATATGAGTAAAAAGCATTGTCCAAGCAGCTTTGGTATGAATTTACTGTACTGGGATAAAAATAATTTACCATGTATTTTCTTTTAAAGATTAACTAATTAATACTTGTTTTACATACTATCTGAATTCTTCTGGTGGCCTACATTAAAGAATGAATTAGGTGAGATTTAACAGTTGAGACCAAGTGTCTTAGTGTTAACGATCACTGTATGTACAATTTCACCAGGTTTGACTAAATGTACATTAAATCCATGCTGTGTAGACTTTACACGTCATTCCAGAGGTAGTGTGTTGTGTTATTAGCTTGCCGGAATGCCTTGAGATCTTGTGAATGCTGGAAACTGCTGGGAATACTTTGCCTGCAGCTCAGGTTGTCTCTGGTACCAAAGGCAGACAATTACAAGAGGCAAACCCATTGGAAAGGAGGTTTTATTGATTGCAGTGATCGAGAAATTGCCTGGAAGTATTTTTGAGGAAACAGTTAGATGTGTATAGGCACAGATCCTGCTGGCCAGAACTTGTCTAGTTCTTGTCCAGAGGAGTAATACAGTAATATGGTGCAATTAGTAGAAATCTTAACAGCATTGTAATTACTTCCATGTATACAGAGTTTCTTATGGCATCTCTTCTGTATATTTTGACTGCTGCTTGCAACTGGTACAGAATTTGTTGAGGTTTTTGTTGGGTTTTTTTATAGTTGGCTTTTCTTTTTCCCCTTAGTATGATGCTTGGTGTGGCTTTGGGGCTGTGGTAACCTCTGCTTTCTTAAGACAGCTGTGCGGGTTTTATTTCTAAATTTCATAGATCATAAGCACATCGCAAAGACTGACGAATTCGGGGAGTGTTCTCATTGGGAGTCCATATAACCCAGCTCCAGCAATGGTCACACAGGCACACATAACGGAAGCTTCTGGCTGGATCCCAGGGTAAGATTTTTGTTTTATTTAAAGGTGTTTGAAGGATCTGTGCTGATCTTTTCCTGTATATATACAGTTGTGTCTGTATGTTGGCTCACACCTTCTGGTTCTTGCACAAGTATAAAGGAGTATGCTCTTCAGCTTGTTACGCATTTCTGATGCCTGGAACACATGGGCATGGAAGCGCAAACACTGGTCACTTCACCCACTGTTTAAATTTTGTTTCATGGCAGTGTTTGAGAGAGAGTCACAAATTCATGAGTCCTGTTAAAACAAGTCTTTATTTTGTTTCGTGAATTCATGGTATATCCAAGTAGCTTTGCTATTGAACATATTGGGAGGGTGCCAGCAAAGGGAGAGACTGTCAGAAACACTTTCAAAGGTGTAACTCTAATGGAAAATTTTGAATGTAACCAGTGTCGTATTCTTATTACTGTTTTACACTAGCAACAAATTTTCATGGGGTTCTGAGGTACTCCAGAGTAACATGACTGTCTTTATCTCTTCTAGGGAAATTTGATCTTTACAGTATTTCATGGTTTGTTTGTTCTTTTAATACCAGTACTGCTGAGCATATCTGTCTCAAGACAGATGTAGTGCTTTGCCTCTGAAAAATCAAAATTTATTTCTGCATCTAGGTTAACTTCTCTAATCAGTGATGGACATCAGTGGTACCTTTCCAGCCTCAGAGGTGGGAAAATGGAGTATCTAAGAAACAGCAGAAGGGAGAATATAGTGGTTGTACCTTGACTTCCTTTATTCTGTGCTGTAAGCAAAGACTCTTCTAGGCTTGTACTTACCAGTCAGTGTATCCGCATCACCGAGTCAATAGACTGCATGCCTAGCTGGGAAGGTTTTGATTATTTTTTCCCCCTGAGTGTGTGTTTATTTCCATAAATACCTTTTTAATCACTTAGTTCTGATTTTATTTGAAAAATGAGCTGTCGAAGATTACTTTGTTTCAGCAAGTCTTGTGACGTGTGGAGGCCAGGCTGCATGGTTGGTTCAGTCTCCAGAGGAGGGAAAATCTCTAGTGTCTGTTCACAGCTGCTAAACCAGAGACTCATTACCCATTAGCTTTCTTAAGCTTCATCAAAACCCAGTGATGGAGATTACCAGAGAGAAGCCTATTGCAGTGCATCAGCCACCACCACCAAGGATAAGCACCATTCTTCTCTTCGTATACTGTCAAAATCCACAGTATTTCCAATGAGCCTAACTATTGTTTCATCCATAAAAAGGAGCAAGATGTTCTTCAGACTGGCCGATCAGTATTGATCCCTGCAGAAGTCCATACAAGAGGTCATATTTTCATCTGAAGAGCAGAGGTGAGGAAGGCTCTGCAGTACTGCCAAGCCTAAATGGTGACCCCTTGCTGAAGACAGTTCCAGAGGACTGCAAGCCCAGGCTTCTTGCTTTACCTGTTGTTTACTCCTCCTCACTGATTCCAAGTTGTTTCCAAAATCAAATGAGACAAGAGCATGTTCACTCTCAGGGCTCCATACCACCTCCAGCAGCCTGGCTTACAGACCTGGAGCAACTCCTCGTTCATTCGCCGCTGGTCCAGGTCCCCGTTGTGCACAGGAACACTGCAACCCGCCCCAACTGCGCTGCCTGCACTTTTAAGCACCATGGACAGGGGTTGCTACAGACACAGATCCTGCTGGCACTGCTGAGGAAGATGTCTGCTAGTGGGTCCTAGGTTGTACAGCCAGATACATGAGGCTTTCATGGCATGGAGCTTCAAATCCATCACTTCTGTTCAGCTCCCTTTTTTAGCATTGTCAGGTTTTAGCTGTGAAAGTATCTGCTGTGAGCCCTGGTTTTGAAACTGCAAGGTAACAACATGAAGTCATTTACTGCGAGGTCTCAAGCAGTGTGTGCACTGTATCAGCTGCAAGAATAAAAGACAAGTTTTGAATACACCTTCTGCAGTCTGCTTGCTGTAGCTAATGAACAGAACGATAAGGTGACTGTTGCTCCTGTGCAGAACTCATCTACTTCAGAGTATCACCTTCAGCTCTGTGTGTATCAATCAGCTCTAATATGAACTGCTTAGTGTTTTCCCTTGTTTTTTGTTTAAAGATACCAAAACATTCAGTGTCCTGGAATTACAGGATAGATTTATGCACTGTTTAAATACATTTTTCTTCCACAGTGAGAAATTTTAAATAGGAATTCTCAAAGGAATGCAGCTTTTCCTTTTGATGAGATTTGGTTATCTAGCTCACACCAGCACTTCCTATAGTTCCAGATGAAGTGAGTTGCCTAAAATCACATGGGCAAAGCATGGTAAAATTGGGATTAGAACTTCTGGGGCAGGGAGCTTGGACAAGCTCTGAAGTCCTGACCACGTCCCCTCGCATTTTATCAAGCTCTGTGTGTGCTGTTTTCCCCTTTTCAGTAAACAAGTAACAGCAAACATTAGGGTGCAAATACGTGGATTTTATTGGTCTAAATGTGTAATGTGATTTTAATCTTAAGTTTGAACTGTCTTTTCTTAGGGACCGAAAGCGGACTCAAGAATTTATAGAGTCAGATTTTTCAGAAAGGTGAGTATTATCAAACATGTATTTGATGCATACAGTCAGACTTGTTTTACTCCTTCAGATCTGCTCTTCGGAGAGATGGGAGTCATGTTCCCATTACCACGTAAAAGTTATGTTGTGTGTTATTCCTTGTAGTTGTAATTCATTACTCTTTGTCACTTTTCTATTTTAAGCACAAACATAAGTTGCCTCTAAGTCTGGTTTCCAAGCACTTAAACACCTTGTAAGGTTTTCCCCTTTTTTTTTTGGTTGTTCTTTTGTGAAACTACCTGGAGATGAATTACAAATCCAGTTTTCTAAGCATCAGCCCAGTAGCATGTGTTCAAGCACTGTCCTTGTAGGAATGGCTGAGAAAGGGGAAAGGATTCCAGTGCACTTTTTTTGGCAACTTGGAAGAAACAAGAAACTGATTCAAAAAAGCAGAACAGCTTTATTTTCCATTTAGGTAGTACATGATTCCTGTTGCAAAAGGTGGCCTTTTGCTGTGTAACGAAGTAGCTTATTAACATTTGATGTATTAAAACAATTTTTTTTTTCCTTCTAGTAAGAGGAGCAAAAAAGGAGATAAAAATGGGAAGGGTCTGAGGCATTTTTCAATGAAAGTATGTGAAAAAGTTCAACGTAAAGGAACAACTTCATACAATGAAGTTGCCGATGAGCTGGTATTGGAATTCACAAACTCTAACAGCCACCTAGCTACAGACTCGGTAAGCAAATACATGTGGAAATGTGTTACGCCATCACAAAACTGGCTGGTTTATGATGGAATTCTGTCTCTTCTGTTTCTGCACTGTCCTGCCACACCAGATACTTTCCTTCACTTACTTAACTACTTCCCAAATATAAAGACTTACCCTCTGAAATTTCAAAATAAAGAATTAAAATAAAGACTCAACTCCCTATAAATTAGAAACAAATTAGAGAAGTCTGCCAAAATAGTTAGGCTTTTCAGCTGAAACAGACTTGCCATGGTGGGAATTTGCTGCAGAGGCTTCAAGCAGGCCCGAGGCTTCCATCTGCAACCAAACAGCTCATGTGGTACCCAAGTAGTAGCACAGATAAAAGCACTGAATTTTAGTACCCCTCTGACATGAACTGCCATTCTGACTTTTTATCTTCTATGTATCTTTGAGGGATTTGTTCCCTCTCTTTTTCCTTTTTGAATTCTTTTGTTGTACTTAATTCTGTATTGTTTTCTTAGCAGGCTTATGATCAGAAAAATATTAGGCGGAGAGTTTATGATGCCCTCAATGTCCTGATGGCAATGAACATAATTTCAAAAGAGAAGAAAGAAATCAGGTGGATCGGCCTTCCCACAAACTCAGCTCAGGAATGTCAGAATCTAGAGGTAAGGTGAGGTAGAGGGGAAATCTTGCGTAGTCACAGGTTGTGATAATGGAGCTGCTCTACTTCAGAAGAGGGTGGGGTTTTTTTTTCTCAATTTGAACTGGACTGGTTTTGATCCTTGCACATTATGCAAATACCTCTTTTGATATTTGAATAAACTGAAAGGATGTTTATGTATTCTTAGCGCAGTTTTCTATAGTATATATTACATGAAGTTTGGGAAGAAAACCACCTGTTTACCCTAAAAAAAATAAAAATCAGGGAATACTTTTAAGATGAAAGTCTGTAGTGGCCTGAATTAACCAGCAGAAAAGTCAGAAGAATATGTGGTGCAGCTGTGCTTATGGAATGGTGTATGTTTAAAAGGAGACCAATTTTCTATTCCTGTCTGTACTTTGAAATGCCATTCACAGGAAATGCAGTTGAAAAATAATTCCTGCTAGGATGTTAAATACTAGTTAAGAACTGACAGGGGGAAAAAAAAGGAAGTATTACTTATTGGTTATTTCCATTATTTCTCCAGCAGGCTGGGAGTTACTTTTTTTTTTTTATAAGGATGCCAGAATTCATATGCACAAATGTTGCTTGTCCTTCAGGCCAAATGTTCTATAAATAAAAAGCACAAGTTACTGTATTTACTGCAGACTGCTGCAATGACTGTCTGTAAATACATCTTAATATGTATTTTATTTGTGATATGTGTGGCATCAAATACTTTGAAAGGTGGGTGGGATGCCTCTGCGGTACAGAACAATTTTTTTTGTGCAAGTTAATTTGCATCAAGAGTCTTTCTAGATGTGGTAAGAAAGAAGCTTTTACTGTGTGTCCAGTATAGCAGCTTGGAAAATACATCCACCCAACGAGTAGGCAGATGCTCAACCATTTTTCTTTAGGATTCTGGTTTTTAAAAAGCTATAGATAAATGTACATTTTACATTCATTCCTGTGAATGCATTATCTTAAGTATAGGTTATTGTTACAAATCTGGAACTTGAATTATATTGTCTCATCAACAATGATCTTATGCTATTCACTGTTTCAGGCTTTAATTGCATATGCACAAAATGGAAGCCAGGCATAGGTTCTTAAAATGTTGCTTCCTGTGACATAACTGAAAAGAATAGAAAATAAAGCTGCATTTGCATGGTGTGAAAACCTGAATTCATTTTCCTCTTAAAGCTGTGTAAAGTGTGAACTCTTCTTAATGTGTTGTTCCGTAAGAATTTCCAGTACGAAAATGAGAAATCAGTACAAAAAAGCTTGTTATAGAGAAACCATGTCTAAATTATATCTATCTATCTGTAATATTTATTGGTTTTGAAAGTTACACATTTGTCCCAGAAAAAAAAAGTCATCTATTGTGCTCTGAAGGAAGCATTTTAAACATTGAGGGGGTGGGGACCACAAAGCACTGCTGTAAATAAAACAGGAGAGTTTAGTTTTGAAAGTTTTGACAGACTGCATTGTTTAGTTTCTGTGGTTGATGAAAAGGTAATTTAAGAGTTTAGTATTTTGGGGAGCAGTGATACAGTGCTGGCACCAGCAGAACGATGAAGAAAAATCCCTTTTAAATAACTACTGTCCAGTTCTCTAGGGTTGCCCCAGGGCACTATTTAAAGGACCCTCGGTTGTCTCTGCAGTGTCAGCAGGCATTAGTGCTGTTGCTGTCCCAAACACTGCATATGTTGCCACTCAAACTGGCGTTAGCTGCTGCAAGAAATGGATTTTGTGCTTATGATGTAGATTGTTACCTCTACCCCCTTTTGTTGCTGAAATCTTGTTAGTTTAAGCAAGTCTCAAATAAGTAGTCCAAACAAAAAGTGGAGCTGTCTGGAAAGATGCAGGTGATGATCCTGAGCCTAGTCTCCACTGGCTTGCAGCCAGGAGAACAGTGGAAGGGATGTGCACAATTCCAAAAGAGTGGGGGGCAGGAGGGAAAAAAAGGAACCAACCAACCAATCCCAAAACACCCCTTCCTCACTTGGTGCACAATACAAAAGAGGAGGAATGGGTGAGGAAATAACACAGCCTCTTGTAATAATGCACTCTTTACTAGAGTTAGAATCCATGACAAAGACAGACATTAGAGTTTGTCTGACCTGTTTCATGGAGAAACTCGTGTGGCTGTGCGATTAGTCTGTTTGAAAAATAACAAAATATATGGCAGATGGGTAGGCCTGGCAAGACTTTTGCAATTTACTTATTGTGCCCTGGAATCCACCACCATTTATAACGAAAGTGTGGATTTCTGTAAGGTGTAGCACACTGATACAGCTCTAAAAGTGTCTTCAGTTTGGCACATTGGAACAGATTAAGGTAACTAAGTAAACATCCTGATGCATTTATATTTTAAGATAGAAAAACAGAAGCGGATTGAAAGGATAAAACAGAAGCGAGCCCAGCTACAAGAACTGCTGCTGCAGGTATACTTTAATTATTTTTTTCTATAAATAAAATTATCAAGTTCTGATCTGACATATTAGAACTTCTGAATTTAGAAGATTTATTTATTTAGGTTTATTTAGCAGCTATGATATACTAAGGAGAAAATGCTGTGACTTTCCTGGCTTCTAGAAGGGGGGACCTCTTACGTGCATTTTCTGGTCTATGTTTACTACGGAAAACAGGCATGCTGCTACAGCTGTGGTCCCCCAGCTTTTGGAAGTGTTCTGAAGGTCTGTCAACATTAGTGGGAGCGGGAACAACTCGCAACAGTCTTTGTTGACTCAAAGTCTCCCCCCAGAGTTCCCTTCTCAGAGTAGTTCTTAGAACCAGAGAGAAATTTTCTACTAAGCAACAAAATTACAGCTGAGTTTTGTGTAAATGAGTAGAGTTGTTTTGGAGGAGACAGACAGACACTTCTGAATCTTTAGAGTAGAAGGCCAGGAAATCCAACTCTTACCTTCTGACATGCACCTTTGAGATGACTTAGATTTTGGCTTCAATTGCAGAAATTTATTTCAAATGCATCTTTGCTTAGAAAGTAACATTTTTTAAATACAATTACAAGCATTCTCAAGAGTTTTGGTCTGGGCAGACTTTCAGTACGTTAATGCATTTGGGCTTTTTAATGAGGTTACGGGCAATAAGGCTATTTTTTTTCCTGGTGCAACTATATTGATATAATTTTCATGTAATTAGCTATATACTGAAACTTTTAAATATCTACTGCTTCTTGTTTCATCACCAAAAACTGTTTCTTTACTTAGGGTACAATTCTATCTGACCTGATAAATTAGCAGCTTTTATAACAGTAAAATGAAATTATCCTGGTGACAGTAAGGCAACTCAGGCTCTCTTAGTCTGAAAATGACAGAGGTGGACTCCTTTACTGTCTACAACTGTCATTATTTCCTTGACTATGTTCATTGTCAAATGGTTTACAAGTGCTTTGGGATCCTGTCTGTCCATCTTCCCCTTAAGTGTAGTGCCTTAAATTGGGTAAGTACACTGACTTCCAATCCCTCAAATAACATTTCCCAAACCTACACATTTTCATACATATGCAGTCAGGGATAATAGCTCATAGCGAGGGAGTGGTGTCATGAAGAGCACCTGTTTAAAAACTTTTAGAGGAGAATTTCAAAACTAACTTTTCTGAGAGAGAAAAGAGGGTGATGGATGAGAAGGGGAGGAGAATACAGGTCCTGGGAAGTGGGAAATACTGTCATTTCTGCGTTGTTTTTTTTTCCCCAGTGTAAGTAGCTCGTAGCATGAGGTAGTTGTGCATAAAGGGATAGGGAACCATTCTTCACCAAGCTTTATTATTGCTCCTTTCTTCTTTCTCCTCCAGGGACTGTGAGGGGGGCATAGCCATTAGGAGTTGTGTGAGAAACTGGTGTTTAACTTTTGTT
>NW_009914811.1:10489-11114 GCF_000696875.1 Nestor notabilis
GATGCACTAGTGCAGAGAGGGGAGTCAGGCTACAACTTACCTTTTGACAGAAAATTACTGGACGTATTGGGAGTTGGTAAATAAGAATGTGGGAAGTTCCACACTGATGTCTGCTCTTTTATTGTCAGTGATCTTGGTTTTTTTTCTTTTCACAGCAAATAGCATTCAAAAACTTGGTACAAAGAAATCAGCAAAATGAACAACGAAATCAAGGCCCTCCAGCTTTGAACTCCACAATACAGCTGCCTTTCTTAATAGTCAACACTAGCAAAAGAACAGTTATAGACTGCAGCATATCAAGTGATAAGTGAGTGTTTATAGAATCAATTTTTAGAACTTTTCCTTGTGAATGGAATTTTTATTTGAACAAATGAGAGAACTTCCTCTAGTTTACTGGAAGTAAATTAAATTTCCTATTGTCACTTCAGGAGCGTGTTTTGTTTTAGTTTTTTTGTTGTTGGTTTTGGGATTTTTTTAATATATATATATAAAAACATGTGTATATATGTATATATATCATGTCATATATAATATATATGTAATATACATGATATACATGTTATCATATATGGATATAATAAATGATAATGATATGCTAATATATATGCTTGTATATAATTGTTAT
>NW_009914812.1:0-375 GCF_000696875.1 Nestor notabilis
ATGGTTTTCATTTTTTTTTATTCTTTTTTCTTTTTTTTTAAATAATATACTTTTCTTACTCCATTAAAAAGGCACTGTCGTGGATTTGCATTTTACTGCTGGAAATAACAAAACGTTGTGACATTTCAAGACAGGATTTCTGGAATAAGCATCTTAACCTTGAAAGAGCTGTAATACACAACTTACTGTGTGGCCCTGGGGCAAACTCTAGAAGTCTAAAAAGCAGAAGCCTCAAATTACCTTCCTATAATGTGAAAGTAATGTATTTGATCTGATTAAAAACAAAAAAATACAGGTAGCTGTAAATGGATAGGGGGTCCTTTAAAGCATAACCTTCCATTAGGAAAACACCATTCTTCCAAATAAATGAAAGAA
>NW_009914812.1:404-3310 GCF_000696875.1 Nestor notabilis
TGAGGCAGATTTAAAACACAAGCCATAATAGGCATGACTTCTTCCCAGATGGCAGGAAGGGAGAAGAGAGCACTTATCCACAGCTTTTACTCTGGAAGAGACAGTATTTTCTTTTCTACTTACTCCAGATATGTACTTGCAGGGAAGAGGAGTAAATACAGAGGGAAAAGGGCCAATGAAAAGAAAGGTCAATTTATGTCCAAAGTGCAGCTGTATGCAACAGTAACAGAGGCTTAGTCCTCTCTCCCTCTGTAGAAGTACGAGGAAGTAAGGCAGAGAAAAGAAGCAGCAGGGGATTAGAGAAAGCAGATTTAATTCCTCCAGCTAGCCACATCAGGAAAAGTGGGAAAAGCTCTCTGCATAGGTCTGGGATAGGTGGGAAGAGCAGAGGAAACAAACAAAGACGCACTAGTTCTGATCTCAGCTGTAAAAGAGTTAGACTACAGTCAAATAATATAAAACATTTGCTGCTGAACTTCAACTGGGAAAACTCAGGAAAGAGGCTGAGGGGTCACTATGGATTGTTCTCTGAAATGATCTTGTCCATGTACAGCAGCAGCCAACAGAAGATGACAGAACGTTGAGCACTGGCAGGAATGGCTTGAGAACAAGGCAAAGGGTTATGTTTTGCATCTGTAAAACCTTGGGCACCCACACCTTGAATGTTTTATACAGTCCTGGTGTCCACATCGCAAGACATATAGAATTGGAAGCAGAGAAGGGCAACAAACACAATCAAGGAATGAACCATCCAACACACATGAAGAGATTGAACAGTCTGGCATCTTAAATTTGATGAGAAGAACGTGTGTAGGCAGGTTGACTGAGGTCGACAAAATGGTGAAAGTGTGGATTGGGTGAGTGCAGGACTGTTACTCACCCTATCTTGCAGTATTAGGGGCACTTGTTAAAACTAGTAGGGCATCGGTTTAAAACAGGTAAATAAAATACCTCTTTACAGATAATTGATGAACTAGGAATTGCTGCCACAGGAGACTGTACAGATGGAAGAATGAGAAGTTGCAAAAGAGTTTGAAGAAACTCATGAACAGGCCTATAAATATATATTAAAAGGAATATGTATTGTCTGACATGCCTAATACAGTGACAGTAGATGTCAGGAAGAACAGATGAATGGATTTGATAAACTGTTCAAGCTTACATGTTTCCCATTCTGACTGATGACTTTTATTCTTACCATCTATCCAGGGCAGAATGCTGGGGTAGATGAATCATTGTAGCACCATCCAGTAGGGATTTTGTTGCTGACTTTCACAGATAGACTATAAAAGTAGTGATATATTAGTTATTAAGTAATTTCTTCAGGCATGAATTTAAAAGTTTAAGCCATTTAAAAATCCTAATAATATTTTGTATTTTATTATTTTAATCTCTTTAACTAATTCAGATAATAAAGGACACACCTAGTTTTGAATGATAAGCATGCGCTTCTGGGTACACATGGGACTTAATAAGCCCATGCCTACTTTATATCCTATGTGTACTCATTTCTATATGCATAAATATATTCATAAGCACAGACATTTTTAAATAGTAACTTTGGAAGTCATACAGTGGGCCCTAAAAAGTAGGAGAGTCTGTGAATTTCATGTCTGCCACAATTCCCTCTCCAGTTTTTGTCTGGTCCTTAACACCCCAGTCATGTTTGCGTAGTTGCTTCTGCGCAGCTCCAGAATGATAGGGCTGGAACTCCCTCATAGGAACTACCAGCTTGGCAGAGCTTCCCCACAGGCCCTGCCTCCTCAGAAAACTTAAGTGTCAAAGATATAACACTTATAATGAGTGTTTCATATTGTGCCCTGCTTCAAGAAAAATCCTATCTCACAATATCACAATCTGCCTTTATTTCAGCAAAGTGTGGTCATTAGTAGATAAAATGAAAACACAATAGAACTGGTGATAGTACCTTAACAACATTTTGTTCTTATTATCTTTCATGAAAGTTACAGCTTATGTGATGCTTTATAACTCTTCTGTGAGATAAAGAAGATGGATATTCATATTATTAGTTTATATGCAAATATATTACCATTACAGTCTAGAAGGCGTATCATATATCTAGATTGCACAAGAGGTGATTGGATGAACTGGAAGTTCAGTTACCAGTTCCCTATACTATTTTCTATCCCCTGGTGGTGTTGTTTTCACTAGCAATTATGATTAAGGAATTTCTTATGCTTAAACAATACTCCAACTTGTTTTATGACTTCACTTTGACTACCTACTGACTGTCTCAGTAATTATCATGTAATATCTGGTTTAATTTTTTTTACTGTGAGTGTAGCTGCCTGGAAATTTCCATCCAGCTTGCTATAAAATCAAAGAGGATGTTGTTCCTAGCAAATATGTTCTTTATATTGTTGGAAAAAGTTTCCCCTTGGTGTTAATGTGTCTATACACTCCTCTCCTTTTTGCTTGATTGTATTCTATGCAGGTTCTTATACTGCACCCAAGACTGTGATGTCTGAACACCTCTTACAGCCAAGTACCCATCAAGGTGAGCTATGTCAAGCAAGTTTCCACTCCATTCCTTCTCCTCACATAAAAGTATGTTACAATGGATCTGGGTGAACATATTCCTCAGCTACTAATTGGTTTTGAGCTGCTGTGAGCAAAAGTAAGGTCAAGGAAAGAAGCTTTACAGTAATGCTGGAGAGCTGATATTTTTGGTCATTCTTATATCTAACTGAAATTAATTTTCAGACCCAGAGATGAAAACGGAGATGAAAATATGCATCCTGAACTCATTAACCGCACCCCTAAGGTGAGGGAGTGCTCAAAAAGCACTGTTGACCAGATTGATAGTAATTGAAAGTTCCCAAAGATGTGTATTGAATACTTATTTGCAAATAAGTACCTGGACTTGTGCAAAGGATTCAACACTG
>NW_009914813.1:0-849 GCF_000696875.1 Nestor notabilis
CCGCTGCCGCGGGAGCTGCCGGGGAGCGGCGGGTGTCGGCGCTCCGCTGGGTTCCGTGTCTGAGGGTCCCCCCCGCCCCGGTCCGCCCGTGCCCGCCGGGAGCCCTGCACCGGTGTAGGATGCGCCTTCTCCAGAACTGTTACTTCGGCGAGTGCTCACATAATGAATGGCAGATCCTAGTGGACACCTTGCCAGCAGCACCACACAGCACTCCCTCACTGCTCACACGGTTCTTCACCTGACAGTCGTTTGTTTTCCCTGAACAGGGCCAGATAAATGACGCGTGTTAAACAGCTGGAATCTGTCATGTTCTCATCTCCTTGCTGTGGGGATGTCAGTACCACAACATAATTTTTTGCAGCAATGTTTTCATAGGCTACTGGAGCTACTTCTGCAATCATCTGATCAGTGGAAACAGCACTTGGCTGCCGCGATTAAGAGGTGGGACGCAGCTTGATGCAAGCAAGATGTCGTTTTATTACAGTTATCCATATACATTTATACTTGTCCCTACCTAGTGTGTCTCATACCGATTGGTCCATCTTTTACATTAGGCACACACTGATTGGCTAACATAAGGTAAACTACTAGTCAGGCATTCACACCTCCCCTAGTAACATCCTTTTCTTATACAAAGAGCTAGTTCTTCTAATTAAGGTCATCTGCTTTCTTCTTTCGCAACCTTTCCAGCCCGTGATTGATGAACAAACGCTGGGCCAGTGTTTTTCATTCCTTCTCATCAAAACTTTTGTCCTTATCTCACAGCTTTTCCAAGGTTTTACTACTAACAGGCTCCAACAGTCTCCTTTTATCAGCTAGACAGTACTGGGAGTCCTGCTGAGAGTAGCT
>NW_009914814.1:0-413 GCF_000696875.1 Nestor notabilis
TCAGCACCCTCACAGGGAAGAATTTTTCCTTGATATCTCATCTAAATCTACCCTCTTGTCAGCTTAAAGCCAGGTTTCTTGTTTGTGCAGAGTCTGTGCGGGACCTCACTTCACACCATTGATGAGGGAGAGAAGAGCGTGTGTAGTGAAGGAGTTGAATTGTTGGTAACAGCAGTTCCATGCCCAGTTTTGTTGCCACTTGGTATTTTCTATTTATGCAGTATTTTTGCCCTGCATTGTTCCCCTGTAAAGGGCTGAAGATGCACAGCTAGCAGAAGCATCCATTACTGTGACTAGGTTTCTAGTTGCTGTGTCTTTATTTTACAACCCATGTTTGACTTGCATTAGGAAAACAGAGCCAAGTTACTCCAGTGAAGACCAAGTGACCTCCCGTTTCAGCACGCCCTTTCTTC
>NW_009914814.1:444-3898 GCF_000696875.1 Nestor notabilis
CTGATAGAGACTCCCTCTTGATCCTGAGCCAAGTCCTGAGTTCAAGTGGATGCTGTGTGTTCAGTGTTTTAGATGGAGCAGTGGCCTTATCATTTAGGCCTTATCAACAACGTGTAACTGTGCATAAGCTGTAAACAAGCCAGAGAGCTCTGATAGGTATCACAGCTGGCTCTGTGGGCCTGGGCTTCATGCCGTAATCCTGGGTGCCCAAGCACAGTGGATTCAGAAGCTGGCAAAACAGGATATAGCATTTCCCAATCTTAAGTGAGCACAGAGCTCAGGACATGTCCCACTGTTTTTGCTTTAAGTTTGGGATTTGTTTTCTTCTCTGTTTCTTTATCCATCTTACCCCCTTGACATGATACTTGTGCTTAAATTCCAACTGTGGGAGGCAGCTGGGATGTAGTACATCATGTTTAAACAATGCTGTGGTATCAGAAAGCACTGTTCTGTTTTTGGCTGAGCCTTTACTTTTCTGTTGCAGAGCCATAGCCCTGCCCCTCAGTAGCAAACTGGGTGTGAGAGACAAGCAGAGACCAAAAGCTCAGCCCAACCCTGTGCTGGAAACATTCTACAGTACACGCTGCAAGAACCCCGACGAGGTAAGTCCTTTCTTCTTTGCTTTCTTCTAGATTGAGCCCTTGTGTCTTATTATTGTGCCAAATAATGTCGCACCTGGAGCACGGAATTCTGAAGTTGGGTGATGCTACTTATATTTGGAAGCTCAACGAAGCAGCAGGAACCACTAAAGCACTGGCCACCCAACACCAGCCAGCCCCAGGAGCCAAAGGTTTTCTGCTCTCTGAGATGTTTACACTAAGAATGGACAGTTTGCTGAAAAATGCCTTAGCTTGAGCAGATTGGGGCTTCTCAGGAGCCTCCAGCTGGGCTCTGTGGTGGGCAAGATGCCCCTATTGCCACACCTGACCTTCCAGGCTGGATCTGAACCCTGCTTCCTCACCTGTTTTCCAGGGCGAGCTGATCAGTTTGGCCAAGCAGTGTGACCTGCCACTGAGGAAGGTGGAGAGGTGGTTCCGGCGCCGGAGGAACACAGACAGACCCACCCTGTCCAAGAAGTTTTGCGAGGCCTGGTGAGCAGCAGCACAAGCCATGAGCAGCAGGGGCCTTCCTCCAGAGCTGAGTTCTATGGACAGCTCATTGCTTCCCAGCCCACCCTCCACCCCTATGCAGGGAGCATCCTGGGTCTTCCCTACCCCACCTGGGATGCAGTTCTTCTGCAACTCTGCTGCTTCTCTGTTACTGAAACATTCCTTGCTTTTCCCCTTTATTTTCACTCCGAAGTCTCCTTTTACTCCTGTCTCACCTTTATTCCTTATAGTACTTCTGGTTTTGACTTTCTAAGTGGGCATTCTGCTTTGAAACACAGTTGTACCTGAAAAACTCCCTACTGTTTTGCATCTTACTGCTTTGCTGCCTCCAAAATAGCCTTTCTGTTGCCTTTCCCATGACTTCCCTTTGCCTCACTGCAAGCTTATTCCTCTGCTGCATCTTTTCTGCAACTGTTCCACACACTGTTGCTTTCAGAAGTCACGGGCAGTGGGCTAGATTGTAGTCTGCTGTCAGTGGCAGAAAAAGGGGCCTATGTGAAAGCTTGTGTTTTCCAAGAGCAAAATTCTTCTTGGAAACAGCTGTGTGGAAGGTGGAGGTACAAAATAAACCTCATGTCAGCCAGTTCTGGCTTAGCTTTCCACAGAGAAGGAGGATTCTCCTGAGCTTGCTTGAAGTGTCTTACTTATGAATGGCTGCTTTGCTGTTGGTGTAAGGAAGTAGGTCTCCCCGGAATGCCACAGAGAGAAATGAAATTAAATACCTGCAGTGCTATTCACCTCTCTAAAAGTGTATAACCATAGGGTAGGCATCAACTTTGAGCTAATCACCTTGTGCTCCACTTAGCACTCAACCTCTCATTCAAAACCCCTGCTTAAAACCCCTAATTTACTTACAATATTCCAGGTAGTTGCAGCTACACATACAAAATGTGTGGACAAGGAGTTGTAAAGCAATCTGCTTCATCTCCTTCCATGAAGATGAAATCTAAGTTCTCCCTGCACTCAACTGGCTTACAATAAATAGGAAACAGTAAATACTTTAGTGACTCAACTCAGTGAGGATGGAGTCCTTCCTCCTGCCCTCTGGCACCACACACAGTCTGTAGAAGGAATGTCTGTCTGATGTGATGTAGTAGCTTTGCACAGGTTATGTCTGGCTCGGAGCTCCGGGGGGTGTCATTGACAGGTAGGGTCTTGCTCTCTCTCAGAATGGAGTTTCTTCTGATTTGTCATGGGGAGGTTTGGAAATTTAAGGACTGGTTTAGACAGTTTTTCTCCTTTGAAGATTTCTTGTGTTTAGTTTGGTTTGTCCCATTGGGGTAAAAGTCCCTTCATTCCTTACTATGTGTGTATATTCAGGGTGACCCGCCTCTGTCCACTGAACTTGGCAAACAGTTCATATGTATTTGTATGTGGGTTTAATGTGGTTAAACCATTACCAGCTTCTGACTGAGCTCCAGCATGACACAGTCATTACTTTACATGATAATGAGTTAAGCATACCCAATCTCCAAAGCCTAGGAGAGAGACTGACATTGTTTGACTTTTACCCATGCAGCTGCTAGTGCTGGGAAGGTTTGGAATGATCATCTGGGAGATTTTAGTCAGCAGGATTCTTGTATTTTCATCTTTGAAGCAGAACAATTGCTCTTTGTGATCTGCTGGATGTGCCACTGACTTGCAAACAGCCACTCCTGTTATGGGCAAACGTTGAATGTAGTGATATATGTCTTTGCCTTAATAGTGCCCTTCTTTGAACGGGCAGGGTTGGTACACAGAATCGCAGGGGGGTGGTTAATGAATGGCATTCTAACATACTCTGTTTTGTTTGTTTGTAGCTGGAGGTTTGCATTTTACATCAGTTCTTTCGTCACTGGACTTGCTGTCCTGTATGATGTGAGTACACGAGCAGTGCCACCTGTTGTTCTACCCAGCCAGTGCCTGCAAGAACGGCAGATGGTGGTGTCAAACATATCCTTTCAGACCTTCTCATAGAGGTTTTCCCACCAGGTCAGTGTGTATCCTCTAAACAGCACATTTATAAGACCACACACAGATTGGACCATGCTTGTTTTAAACACTCCAGCTCAAAACCAAGAGGTTTCCTCTTCTTCTGGCAAAGCAGAAGACAATTGGGTTTGTGTAAAAATACATTTCTGTGGGGTAGGAGATGGAACACTTACCTGAGATGGAAGCTGTAGGGCTTGGTAGTGCGTTGTATCTGATACCTATTTAAGGTAAAAAACTCAGGTTTCCTTTGGAGCATGGACTGCAATTTAATCACTTTATTTGTTAATTTTCTTTTCCTTGCCCAAGGTGTGATTGGCTCAAGCTCATGCCTCTGCCTTCTCTCCAATTTCATAGAATCATAGAATCATAGAATA
>NW_009914815.1:0-33817 GCF_000696875.1 Nestor notabilis
CCGTGTCAACTTCTGATGTTTATTATGATGGAGTGAATTAATGGGAGTGTTGTTTTCAATCTTAATTAACTTCTGCTCTCTCATCACTCGTTTTAGTTATTTAATTACACCAGTCATCTAGAGCCAATTTTTTTTAAGCACTCTGTTTGGATAAGAAGGAAAAAAAAAGTAGAGAATTGTTTTTATATCATTATTATGTACAATGTGAAAACAGATACTTGCTCCTTTTTTTTAAAAAAAAAAAAACAAACCCTTTTAAATTTGTTCCCTGTCTTTGTGAACAAATTACTTCTGACTCTTGTGGGTTCACCTCACATTTGCTGGATGCTTGATTTCCACCACGATATAGAGACTCTGGTTTAATTGTGTCACTTTGGGCTACCAGAATACTTTGTTTTAGCTCCAGGTAGGTTCCACTGTGGCAGGTGTGGTTGGAGCAACTTAGAGGCGTGGGCTGGAAAGCCGGCCTCGGGGAGGTCAATGGGAAAAAAGCCCTTTGACTTCAGCGCGACCGAATTTCAGCCCCGAGCTATGGGCTGCGCTGCAGGAGACGCTCCTGGAGGTAGCCCCATCTCATGGGCAGGGTCGGTCCCGTGCCAGAGGAGTGCCTGTGCCGGGGCTGCAGGACTGAGCCCTGCTCTTGGCAATGGGCGGCCCAACAGAGCCTTTCTCTGGGAGCGCTCTGCGTTGCTCACTGCCTTGGCCTGGACTAGGGCTCGGATGAAGGCTAATTGTGTTACCGTACACTTTCTGTCTGAGAGACTACACTAAAGCCTGGGGTTCAACCAGGCTTTGCAAATGAGTAGCTTTAGCAGACTATCCACATCCTGCGTTTGGATGTTGAAACTGATGCAGCAATGTTAAAGAGAAAAAAGGCAAAAAAAAGGCAAAAAAGAAAAAAAAAAAGGCTCTGGGGTCCCAAACCAGCAAAATACTTACCACCTGTGCTAATGTTTTGTTGGGTCCAAGGATGAGCACCCACATGTCTTTTGGCAGTAGAAGACCAGATTTGAAAATGAGGCCCTGTTTGTCCCTTTTTAATTTCTTAGGAAAAAAAAAAAACCCACAACAAAACAAAGCAAAACCTACATTTATAAAAAGATCTTCTTGTCTTGTTTCTTTTTTTTTTTTTTCCTGGGTTCTGTGCCCTGGAGCATGTAGAAAAACCAGGTTAGAAGAGATTAGGATCGTATTAATCTAAAAGCGCATAAAGGCCCTAATGCCAAGGTGGGCTTCATTCCCCTCTTCCCTGGGAACCTGGCAAGTGGGGATGGTTTTGGGGAGCTGCTGGGGGGGGCGTACAAGACATCTCCTCCTAAATCGGGGGAGCTGCTTATGCTGCATCTCATGAGCTTACAAAAGAACACCACCAGCAGTGGGGGAAAGGGAAAAAGAAAGAAGAAAAAAACTGAGGCACTTGCTTCTAAGCTCAATTAAATAACACAGAGTATATCCTTTTTCAATTTATTCATGCCTTATATTAGTAAAATAGGATTTTTAAGTGCATTTAACATCTTTATTTAACCGTTCCGCTATATTAATCAGGCCCCCAGAAAAGAACACTAGCTATTATTATAGCATTTAATTAGTTTTGTAACCAAATCCTCTTATTACGAATGCATATGGAAGAAATTCTTTCTTCGAAGACATTATTTCAAAGATTTGGTTACTGCAGTAGACTCTCTCTTTAATTAAATCATTTTTTAGAAAGTAAATTGTCTTTAACCTTTTTACAGCACATTTTCAGAGCTTTTTCTTTTTAATCCAAAGAGATGAGCTGTTATTGTCCCTGAAGAAGCCTCTGACATCACGTTCCTAACATCAAAAATAATTATACTCCGTGGAAATGTAGACCTTACTTAGCCAGAATTCATCTGCTAGAATGAATGGCAACTATATGATATCTCGTACATTCAAGGGCATGATGTATCAGATAGGAAGTATTTTTGTCTGCCCAATTCTTGATAGAAGCATACCTTCAATTTTGCAAAGAACTGTGTGTAATTCACTAGATGTGGATTCAAGTGTATCCTCAATTCACAGGGCATGGGCTGGCTGTTTAGCTTGGTTTATATTTACATTTTTTCGACTTTATCTTAACTTGTCAGTTTCCCAGATTGAAGAACATGTCAAGTTCGTTTTTTCTACTGACTGATTTCTCTACTCCCCAGTGTTTTTGTCACTGGTTTGCTGAAACAGTATTTATATAGCTCCATTGGCTCTAAAGCTCTTACTCCTTCTAACGTTTTGGATTTTACAAGTGAAATGAAAATAGAAAAGAAATAGAGACAATCAAATGCCTGGAGCTTAAAACAAAGTATGTGCAACCTACCATCTCACTTGAAATTTAATAAAAGAAATAATTATGTAAATATAACATAGAGTTATAGATTTATATTTTGTTCATAACACATAGTGTAATATAAGTTGTATATTTTCATGTTTTGGTTTTATGTTATCATTCATGCCACAATAAATGAAAGAAAAACAGGAGTTGATGTACTCTTTAAAAAAAATACAATGTGGGTTGCCACCATCCTGGGTTTTTGGTTTTGGTTTTTGGTTTTTTGTTTCTTTTGCATTCCCCTTTTTCAGTATTATTGCCCTGCAAGGCACCAATAAAACAGCAAATGTGTTCTTTACCTATCCTGTGGTCTGTTTCCCACTTATTATAGCAAAGGGTGTTCTAGTTAATTTTCTTGTCAGGAGAACAAAACGGCTGGGCTGAAGGAGCAGAAAATGAGATTTAGATTCAGCTAACCAGCCTGCTCCGAAATTCAAAGTTTTCATCAAATCACAGAAGAAAAAATTCACCTTTCTTTAAAATACCGACATTAAAACAGAAGAAAAGGTTTCTTCCTGAGCAATGTAGTACAGTGCAATTTCCATTTCAGAGTTGGGGCACCTCATAAATGGGGATGGCTGAATCCAGAGGTTTGGCTGGTCCCCACCTTCCTGGGTTACATTCACTTTCTACAGGCTTATCTGTTTGGAGATGAAAGCGAATTCAGGGAAATACCCAATTATAAACGCTGATGACACAAAGCTATGAAAAAAATAGCTCTGCTCATAGTTAGTCAAAATGTCCCAACATGCTGCCTAAACAGTTCATGAAGTTTTGACAGCAGCATATGGCACGAAGTGGGATGAAATGAATTTGTACCTGTTTTTGACAGTAAGTTATTCTGATGGGTGCTTACTCTCAAGTGCCTACGGCTTGACAGATGCCATTTTATGGTTCCAGATTTCCTAAAGGGAAAAAGCAATATTTGGGAAAGCAGGAGGTAGCTGGTGGTGGTCCTCCGAACCTGCCTGCGCTCCTCTTGATTGCCAAGTTGTCCTCTGTGCTCTTCCTGAGAGCAGGGTGGCACCTGTAACATCCCTTTAGCAAACCAGAGGTCTATTTTGGCAGCTTCCTGACAAAGCCTACAGCACCTGTCCAGTGGAAGTAGAAGTGAACCTGAGCAGAACCACATAATGTGATGCTTAAGCCAACAAATGTCAGCATCCTTTAACCCGTTAAAATCCCTTTATCTGTTACTGTCATCAAGATGTGATGAAGGGAGCACCAGTCCACCTGAAAGACCAGAAAACAAACATGATCACACTGGGCAGTGTGGCTATCAAATTAGGGTGTAGCTTGTAGTCAGTGTGCCTGACCCCTTACCTGCAGCTTAAGCCAAATCAAGTATATTGTTTCTTTTGCCCTTTGAACAAATACGATTCTAAGACAAGGTGTACCACTGCCAAAACCCTGCTTACACCTTAGCTTGCACGGCACACGGTGCCCACCTGGTCCTGAAGCACTGCTGAACATGTAGGCCTTCTCACTGCCCTACACTGAGGTGGAGGGACATACGCTATCTTTCTTCTTCTTTTGTGGCTGTACTGGTACTTAACAGGAGCACCAATGTTCCCTAATCCAGTGGGGAAAAAGTGTCTAGGACAACATGAGAAAAACTACGCTAAAGACTTATCTATATTGTAATTTGAGTGGACCAGGCTGAGCTTTGCAAAAACCAGTTAAAGCCTGTGCGCAGCTGATGTAAAAAACAAAAAGAGGTTTCTAGAGTGCTTAAGCGGTATTATGGCCTGCGCTTGGGAGCGGTAACAATTCCTTCCCTAGACAAGTTGTGGAGGTTGGGGTTTTTTTGCAAAAAAAAATGCTAAAGCATTCCAGCAATTGCCTGTAGCAGGAAGGAAGAAAATGAGGATAATTATGACATTAATCTATTTAAAAAAGAAAGACGTGTGACAATTAGCGCATTCCTACCAAGAAAGTAACATACAGAGCTATATGTGTGTAGGAAAGTGAAAAGACCCCCCACAGAAGCCATGAAAGGTTATGGAAAGCGTATGTGCCTCACGAGGAAGCACAGTGCTGTGACTTTGGCATCAGCAAGAAAGAGTGCACGGGAGCTTGTCAATAAGCTTTCAGTTAATAAATATTCAGCAATACTGTAGAAAAGCAATGTGGGAGAAGAATAGGCAGTGTCTGTCAGGCCAGCCAGTGGAAAGCACATACTGAAAAGGTACAGAAAGTCTTGTGAACGTATTTACCAGAGTAATCTAGTGCCTGAGGCTGGTGGGCTTGCGATGGTTGGAGTAGCTAATTTCAGTCCCTAGAATGCTTACACTCTTGTCTCTTGGTGTTACAGTAGCACTGATGGCCATGCACTTAAATCAGAGGACAGAAAAACGAAAACTGCATCCCAGCATCACTGGCCTAATTCAGGAAGGCTGGTGCTGTTGGCAGCTCTGTAAGCATCAGCTACGCTCCAGCTGCAACACCTTCACACTAACGTGACTATGCAAGGCAGGGGGGTGGCAGCCTCACTTCCCCATTCCAGCTTCCTTCCCACCCTTGCTCATTCTATGCCACGTCTGGCATGGCTACTCAAAAATTCTAACACTGGGAGCTGGCTATCTGCATATAGCACCTTGAGGGATTACCAGTGCTTATTAGTTTGCTGGTTTTTGGGGTTTGCTTTTTCCCTACTGGCAGAGCAGCCTTCTTGGACCATAGCAGGCACCTGGGGCTGGGGGAGAGGGGAGAGCACCCAGCACACAGCCAGAGTCCTCCTACATCTCAGACCATAGTCAGCTCAAAGCACTGTACATCCAGGAAACTCAGATGTCGCCACCACCATACAGCTGAAGGGCATGTGACAATGATACCAAGGAATGGCCATTCCTGACCCATTAACCTAATCAAAGCAAACTGCTTGGCATGAGATTATGAAATTATTGATTATGGGTTTGGTTGTTTGAAGGCTTACACCTATTTACTCTTTTAGACGCTTCTAAAATTGCTGCCAGAGGCAGCACAGAAAGTTACTTTTGCCAAAAATCAGGCTTGCCCCTTCCCTCATCCCTGTGGAGACCAAGTCAACTGGGAAGAGGCTAAAGTCACGCCAAAATGCACCCCTCCACAAAATCTAACATACTTCAAGCACGGAGCCTTTCTGTAGAGCTGGGTCTGTAATGGAACTAGGATGGTACATACATAATTGAAAACATAATTAAAAACACAAATTTAAGGTTTAGTTAAAACGCTGCCAGCCCTGCACAGCAATTCGAGCTCCAGTTTGAGCTTTTTGAGATAAGTTAGACTTGGTTTAAGTCCTGGCTATATGCTTAGTCTTAGTTAACAATGTGAGGAAGGAGGAATGAGGGTTAGTCTATCAAATAATGTAAACTACTCATATAGGTACAGTTCTAGCCTATTAAGGACCATTTACAGTGCAAATTGTTGTCCACAGAAGATGCCATTGGTAATTTCAGGCAGCTGTGCTGGTGCACCATCAACTAGGGTGGGTGTCAGCCACACTGATGTAGCTGTACAGTACTGTGTGAAGACAGGGGCTCAAATTAAGCCCTGCAAAGCCCCTCCTATCCCCCCGCAAAAGCATCCCCACACAGGGATTTGTGTCGGTTTAACTTCACGTTATCAGCACAACTTTCACGGGCACTGAATGCCTAACCCAGCAAGGATAAATCAATGCCTCTCCTTGTATTTAACAGAGATATGACTTAAATACAGTAAGTAAATCAAAGTAATTATTTAAAATTAAAATGATTTAAGAGACTTAGTCTGGGAGAATGGTGTGGTAGAGAAGCGGCTGCAACACAGGACTTCATCAGGCTATTCCCGACTCTGTCAGAGACTTGCTCTACAACTTCAGGAAAATTACTCAGCCCATCTCTAAGACTGCTATAATAATACCTACTTCAAAGGGGTGTTATGAGGCTTAATTCATTAATGCCTGCAAAGTACTTTGAGATCTTTGGATTAAAGGCACTACAGCAGTGCAAAGTATTACTAGCTACAGGAAAAAGCTCTCAGGCAAGCATGGCATTAAATGTCTGTGGTTTAAGAAAATAGAAAGAAAAAAAAACCCTGAACCTAAGATGGCAAATTGTGGGTGGTTTGGATTTTGTTTTTTTCTCTGGCCAGGTTTCCACGAGACAGATCTGTGGTTTGCTGAACCAAGGCCAGGGGTGGTTAGAGCTTGGTACAGCTCGAGGCCCAATCTTGCTCTCACTCTTAGAGCTTACATATTGCAAACATAACTATTTTGACTTGGGGCTTCTTTTTATCAAAATCCTGACTTTGTGGCTGAAAAACATATACAACTTCCCTCTAACGACATACTTACCCACAGAATTAAGGAGAAGAGAATAGTATTGCCTTGTATTAACTGCATACTTTTTTAAAATTCCATTTGAGCATTTATTTTCCCAATGAAAACTCTATTCCATTTGATTTAAAAGAGGTAAGATTTTCGTCATTGGTAATTATTTTGAATCCAGAGGGATTCAGAACACACTAATCGGGGCCTTTTAATTACTCACCATAGAGCTGATCCACCTACTATTAGGACAATGACAGATGGACAAATATCAATGGACACTCATAAATGGACTAAATGGAGGGAAATTTCTTGTGAGTGCCTTGGTTCCAAGTATTCATTTCTTTCTGATGTTAAATTTTAAAAGCAAACAACTGAAGGTAGCAAGTTTTTCTGTAGGTCCAGATTTCAATCATGTCTGATCTCACCATTCACTTGATGTGATAGCAGCGCTTGTGTGCCAATCTGAGGCTCATCGGAGCCCATCAGGGCAGGGGTGAAGGGGATTTCTCCCATCAAGAACAGGCAGAAAGGTGAGGGTACAAGCAAGGCTCCCAAAACAATCATCTGAAGAGCAATGTTTAAGCTGTCACATTTACCTTGTTAACCAAATTAATCCAGACTTTTAGTTTTTATAGCCTTTATATCTTTAAAAAGTTTTTAAGTACAATTTACTGACTTTAAAATAAGCATAAACAACAGCCCCTCCTTTTTGGAAAATACTGTAACAGAACAGCCTAGAAATTTATTTTGGGGTTTTTTTTAAAGCATTTCTGACTTTGGTGAAGAAAACCTTTCAACTTCACTTTGTTTCCAGGTCCCATTGAAAGAGAACACAGGGGAAGTAATGTATTATTCTGGCTCCCGAAGATGCTTTCTTTCTCTTCTGATAAAATATGAAACTTCATGTAGGTGGTGGGTAGAGCCATCGTAACCTGCTTTCTTCTGACTGAATGAGGGAGGTCAATATATTATCGTATCAAGGAAGAAGAAATTACATAGGTGATTCCCCCACAGACAATAAAGACAATTCTGACAGCATGATCAAAACAACTGTATAACTTTTCTTTTCTTTTCTTACAGACACACCAGTGTTTAAATGACAGCTGAAAGAGGATGATGGACTAAACACATTATTCTCTGTTCCATCTACTTTTTTATAATAGAAATATGTCTTGAAGACTATATTCAAGTTGATCAAATAATAAGTCAATTTGTCAATAAAACAGATTAGGCAACCTGTCTGCTGAGATGATATCTGTCAAACAACATATTTTGTTAATACAGTCTGGAAGCAAATGCCTTCATGAAAGACAATACCAAAAAAAAATTGCAATTCCACTTTTTAAGTTTATTGAAACAGAGTGATGGCTTATTTCAGTTATAGATGTTTAGACTTTTTTACTTCAAATTCTAGTTACTAGTTAACAAGCTGCAACTTGGAAAAGATTAGAAATAAGTGTTATAACAGCCTGGTGGGCACTATCCCCTGCTAAGATGTGGATGTATTTCCAAGCCTCCTGGTGGTGCCCACACAGTGGGCACAAGCCAGGGTGCTGGAGGGATATCTTGCTTTCTTCATCCTGTTTTTTCTTCACCTCCCTCTGTGTTTGTTACCCTTGTTTCCCACTACCGGCGAGCCATCTACAGCATCAACTGCTCTGCCTTGTCACATCACAAGCCCTGTCACTGTGCTCACCAGATTAAGGCATGATGCTTTGACATACTGTGTATGCTGAGGCAAATAATCCCTTGGAGATGCTGGGCCGTGGCATGATCTCAGCTGCATGGGGGGGATCTCTCAATTTACCCTGACAAAAAATAGAGGACTCACTAGCATGCCCGAATGCACAGAGTGGTCAAATATAAGTAATGTAGAACAAAAAAGCATAAAGCTGAAGATCCATTGCAGAAAATATGGATTCATAACCCAGAGCTTGAGTTGTCCAGTATAATGCAAATTCAGTGGGTGGAAAAGGCTAGAGAATTTCCATTCTGAACACTGGAAACTTAGATTAACTATGTGGGTTTGCCAGGTGATGTTAGAGTCAGCTGTTCTAACTTGTGTGGTTTTCTCCCACTCCCTCTCTGTGCTAATGCTATGTAATCCTCAGGAAAGTAGTTAAGAAACTTAGATTCTTTTTTCTTGATTGGGAAGAAACTTGTGATACGTGCTAATAAGCTGGAAATTTTCCTCTGAGGAAAGGCTGAGGCAGTTGAGGTTGTTCAGCCTGGAGAAGACTCCAGAAAAACCCTGTGGCCTTTCAGTTCTTAAGAGGGGTCTATAAGAAAGATAGGAAGAGACTTTTTAGCAGGGTCTGTTGTGACAGGATGAGGGGTGATGGTTTTAAACTGAAAGCGTGGAGATTCAGGCTGGACCCGAGGAAGAACTTCTTTACAATGAGGGTGGTAAAATACTGGAACAGGTTGCCCAGGAGGAGGTGGATGCACCATCCAGACATTCAAGGCCAGGCTGAATGTGGTTCTGGGCAACCTGATCTAGTTGAAGATGTCCTGCTCCTTGCAGGGGTTGGACTAGATGACCACTGAAGGTCCCTTCCAACCCAAACTATTCTATGATTCTATGACTCTATGGAATTCAAGTAGCATTGTCTCAGTTTTGATTTATGGTTGGTTGGTTGTAGGTTTTTTTTAAACAGAACTTGGGAAGCATTTTGTTGCTGAATTATTTGATGCAAAATACACAGGCTGAGGAAAACTGAAGCTACTCGAAAGCGTGAACAGGCGCTCTAACAGGAGGATCAACCATGGTGGCTGAAAACCAAGCAAACAAAACAAAGAGTTTAAATGATGACAGAGATTTAAGGACTTTCCCACCCAAGCTTGCCTCTGCAGGCTCAGACTTCTGTTAAGAATTAATGAGCTAATTTGCTATTGCTCTCAATGGTGCATCAACACCTTGTGGTTTTTTCATTCAGAAAAATTTGCCAAAAGCTACAAATATCAAAACTATATTCTGAAAGCTACAAAAAATATCTCTGTGGCAAGTTTGGTGAATAGATTTAAAGGCCACACTGTAAAGAGAAGGGCATTAGGAGAAAGAAGTCCAAAAAGCCCTGTCAAAAAATTATATTAAAGCACTAATTTTTGTGGCAAAATTTCAATAATAGATATTTCCATAAAGTCTACTGTGGAGTTCATTCAGGTTCTTGTAGTGGAAATCCCCTTCCATGGAACTGGACAGCACACCTGGTAGGAACCTGAGCTTCCACATCAATTTCTTCAGCCCTCTGAGTTTACATGACCACACAGCGATGTCAGGAATGTTTAATTATCCACCCAGACCTACAAACCTTAAAGCACAAGATAGCCAGCAATCCACTCTCATTCAGAACAGTTTGGCATGTCTCCACGTTGTAACTAACCAGTGTTACCCCTAGCAATTGCTCTTTAAAGCAAAAACATGTGCAAAATGTCTTCATTCAGCCTAGTAGTATCATATGTCAATCAGATTCAGGATGCAGAACTGGCCAGCAATATCATAAAAAGGAAAAAAAAATCGTCTTCTTTGAATCACTTTGAATTAACTTGACTCTGTCATGTTACTGGCAAGAATATTCTCTCTTGAGCATCTGATTTCTAATCTTTTTTTTTTTTCCATTTTTTTTTCCTTTTTTTTCT
This sequence comes from Nestor notabilis, assembly GCF_000696875.1. Taxonomy (NCBI): domain Eukaryota; kingdom Metazoa; phylum Chordata; class Aves; order Psittaciformes; family Psittacidae; genus Nestor; species Nestor notabilis. Next base: position 10,275 of record NW_009914815.1, read on the forward strand.
TTTTTTTTTTTTTTTTGGTCTTTAGATTTGTCTGCAAGTTCCAAGGATCTGTTTTAAGCTTTACAAGACCAACTTAGCCTGGGGCTTTGGCAAGCAATTTAACATTGTCTACAGCACAGTGAAGTTTATTGACACCTTTCAAAACCTCTGCAAGTTTGTAAATCAAACAGTGGTTCATTCTCCAGAAATAATAAGGGTCTGGTTTTGTTAATGTATGCAAACACAAATTGCATGTATTTATGGTAACATGTGTGTATATGACATGCATATACTTACATTTAAGCGACATTAAGTATTTGCTGTTTGGCATAATGATGGCATTGAGACTTGCCAAATTAAAGCCATAGTAAGACAGCATCTATCAGACTCTAAAACTCTTATCAGTTCCTTAGACCTAATGTTCTTAAAGCAGACTTTTTATTTGGTTTTGACCTCAGCATCCAGGTCCTATGCTTCTCTGCTCTGAAAGGGAGTAACACTGCTGACAACCGATGCTAACACATGGCAAATCCCAAATACCTACAGTACAGCACCAGTGCTAATTCCATCTGATTTCCTGAAGAATTACTCTGCTCCCAAACCCACTTCCCCCTTCTTACTGTTTTGTGGGGTTTTTTTCGTCCTGAGGGACTTTACGAGGATTCACAGATGTGCAAAGGATAACACCAATTTTATGGTGCTTTACAGTAAGGTCCTACTAAGATCTGTCCCAGCAGAGCAGAGAAAGACATCTGTAACCCATAGAGGAAAATGAAGGCTGCTATAATTTACAATAAATCAGTAAATGGTCCTTTTATTATTATGCCTTCAGCCTCCATGATACTTTGTTAATCCTCAGCATAAAATTGTTGTGTGGACCACTCACAGACCCTGGACTGAGAAACAAGCAGGATGGGTTGGTTATATGTCATCATACTAGGTTGCGTCAGGAGTTATCTCCCATGCAACCACTGTGTAAATGGGAGAAAAAGTATAACTGTAGCACATACAGAGTAGTAATGCATATGCATAGGCAAGCCATTGCAAAATAAAGTATCACTGTGCTGTAAGCACACTAGGTGTGTATAGTGTCCCTAACCATGCTACTGTGAGGATAGTCCGACACTGACGGAAGTCAAGCTTCAAAAATTGGTCTATCTGTGCAAGCTCATGTAGGCCTCCTTAGAGGCCAATAGCTGAACCCAGGATACTTACACATTATACTCTAGTCTCCAACTACATGATTATTTACCTTGTCTTCTTCCTGGGGCCTTAGCTTAGTGCAGAGCATAAGACAAACTGACTTCAACATACACTCAAAGCCAGTGTTTCCCTTAAAGCTCGCTGCTCTGGCCGTGCCTCCCACCCCACTTTGTGAGCCTTGCCATGAAGGCAGATGTGTTAACTGCCTTTGGCAGGCACCACTACATTATTTGCATTCTTCTCCACTGTTTGCTGTCTTCATCAGATCTCTGGAAGGTCAGAGGGTAGGATAAGCATTGTTTTGTTGATGAACAGCAAAGACATAGTGAATTTAAGGTCGAATACCTTCACTAATTTCAAGCATGCAAGTGGATAAGCCCCAAACCTGCCTCTTGGTTAGAGCAGCTTAGGAGTGCCAGCCTCATTTCTTTGGCCTTCAGTTGCCACCCCGAGCACCGAACCTTTCCACCAGGCAGATTAAGCCCCAGATTCAGAAAATTAGGACTATACAACCAGTGGCAAATTGTGACTCTTGTCAATAACAGCCCAGGTAAGTAAAGAATCCGAACATCTATTTCTTTATTCTTTCACTTGTTGAAGGTCTTTCTTTGCTTCTTATACCCTACTGTGACCACACTCTGCAATACAGGAGGTGGAGGTCTCACTGAAAGGCAATTCCTTCACTGCTCAGCTGGAGCAGCCTCTGAGCAAGGCAGGGCTTCTGCAGTGAAGCAAGATGTCATCCTGCCAGTGCTCAGTGGAGGTTGTGGATTAAATGTCACAACCTTTATCAATAAAACCTGGCATTTCCTAACTGCAGAAGGCCTGGCCTTGTGAGCTTCACAGTGCTTCTTAACATCACTATGTAACCATCATCTCATACATACCCACAAATATCTATACGCACTCCTCATGCTGTCTGAATATTTTGATGTTAGTTTTCTTTAATCTCAAAATGTTGCCTATATTTCTGGATTTGCTGCAAGCGACAGGCAGTTGCTCTTCACAGCAAAATCTTCTGGCCCTGCACAGTGCCACCTAATGTCAGTGTCAGCATAAATCCTTCCCTTGACCTCCACTGGCAATAGATCAACCCACTGGCTTTTTGTGGCATTTCTGGGGGCGAGAGAATATTAATATTATTTATTTTTAAAAGGCAAGTTATTGAATTTTCTGTACCTGGATGCTGCACAACTCTTTGTAATCATTACCAACAGATGATGTCACTGAAACTTATTTTTATGTCATTATCCTCACCCAAAGTAAATATGGAACGCTGTCATCCCATTACGTGATGTAAATATGTCATCATAATTTGTCTTTACACATCATAAATATTTTATTATATGACATTATTACACCTCCAGATATCTTTTTCCATATGAATAGTAATTACTCAAAGTATTTACTGTAATTATGTCACTTGATGAAATTACAGTAATTACATCGAAAAATGATAGCCCATGACTAATGAATTAAAATAGCATGGAAATTCGCATAAAAATGACATTAAAATGTTAAGGATCTGAGGCAAACTCACAAAAGCAAGGAAATTCATAATTAAGAATTTAATCTCTAATAACATTGCAGGGTGCCACATTTTTATAATTTTTAGATTATATCACAGAAGAAGGAAAAGAGAGGAGGAAAAAAAAAAAAAAGGAAAGGGGTATTACCTGAGCAGCAAGTGCAAAAGTGAACTGCTGGAAAACATAACCTGGCATTTTGTACATGTGTGCATAGCAATATGTGCACAGCAGCATTCAATGAGGTTTCATCAGGAGCAAAAGGCAATGGATCACAGTCAGAGCTGGGGTAAGGAGTCTGGGTGAAGGTTTCTATCTAAGAGCCGTCAGGGAATCTCTGGAAGCAAGCAAGTATTTTCACGTACCTAACTACCCCAAGCAGTCACAAAAGGTCCTGCTGTGTACTGTATTCTTGCTACTGCTTAAAACCCAGGGTTGAGAAAATCACAAACAAATCATTTGGATTTGGACTTTCTGACAGCAAGTTGATTTATTATTATTATATGAATTTATTATAATACTAATTTTTGGTTCCATTCTTATTTTCTTCATGAAAAGAAATTATTCTGTGGCTAAGCACCGGTGAAGCAAAAAGGAACCACTGATACCGATTTTGCTAGTTTCCTTCCTGACTCAGGGCCAGGTCAGGAGCCCACACCTGTGATGAACTCAGGGTTGCTCATCTCCTCCTTTTGCAGCTGTCTCTCTTGTTGGTCCCAGTGAGGTATGGAACCTCCATGGACTTCACTGGTTTTTTGAAGTTGCCCCCAAACTGCTTTCAGACCAAGGTGCCTGAATTATATGGTACAGCAGACGAGGAAACCCTACTGAGCTGAAACAGCTCCCCACCACACGTAAGGAGAGAGCTGGGCTCTGTAAGCTGGGGTTTTAGCTGAATTAAGAAAAAACCCGGAGAGGCAGATAGACCGGGGCAGAGGGAGCAGGGAGGCAGAGAGAGAAAAGGAAAGAAGGAAATCAGGAGAGAGGGAAAGTGAGAAAGTGAATTTCTGTTTCCAGTTAGAATATCCAGTAATAATTTAATATATGGTGCCATTTTAGAAAATGTGCTATTCATATTTATGAAAGGCTTAATAGATGCAGCTGCATCCTTTAACAAATTATTATAAGGCATGGTATGAAATGCATTAGTAAGAAATGCTTAACAGATGATGCTGTGACAAGCTGTTACAACGCGTGTTATAAGACGTCAATATTATTAAATCTATGGGCTTGGTTAGCACATGAATATAAATAATTTTTATGCATGCTACAAATTGCTATGCTTTATTAATAATGAAGTGTTTATAAATGGAACCTTACTGTAAAGCATTATTAAATGCAGCTACTCAGAAGACCTTAGAGTAATACTGTAGTAGCATTATCATGCTGGGAAACAGACTAGAAAGGCTGCTTTATTTTACTGAGTCGACACAGGTTCAAACACACCGGGCTTTGATTCCCAAAACCCCATGTGGTAGGGGCCACCAGTAGGCACCAGCTGAAAGCTGCTGTTGTCACATTCTTTGTTACTCTGAAATCACTTCAGCCTCACTTACATGGGATTTACAACAATGTAAGTGCTAGCATCAGGAGAGTAACTCCTGATTAACCCTGCTGTAAGTGATACATGCTGCAGGCCAGAGCCTTCCCAAGTGAAAGCTGGCTGAAAGGTAACTGTGTGTTGTAAGGCATTCTTCTGGAAGAAAGAAAGAAAAGAATGTAGTATTGAAACACACAGTTCTGCCCTTCCAACAGGTATCTTCCTAAAGGTTATTTCTGTATTAAAAAGAAATGTCTTTACAGGGGTTTTCAGTGGAAAAAAAAAATCATGTTGCTCCAGAAGTTACCATGACTCAGTAACATGCAGGAGTGGCTTGGGATGTCCCACCTGAGCATCATTTTTTGCTTTTATTCTTTTAACCATTTCATGCCTCCATGATTGGTGTTGTCAGAGTTTCCGGTCCCACATTGAATTAGACCAGTATACTTACAGACAGAAAACTACCACAGAACATATGTCTTGGCCTGCAGAGATTGAAGCTCATTAATAAAACCATAAAAATAGCAAGCCTAGGACCACATAGGCAAGAAATGCTTACCATGTGATGGTAAACAAAGTCTTTTAAATTCTCAGTTACTTTTTTTTTTCAAATTCTCAACGGCTTAGTTAATGTTTAAATGGGGCGTTCTGTCTTCAACCATCTGCCTATTCTACCTTTTAATGCTAACTTTTTTAAAAATCATTTTTCACAACTCCTGTTTTTTTTGGATGATCACCTCCTCCAAGATGTAGCTTACTATTTTTACTAAGAATTTCTAAAAAGAGAGGAGTTCATGTTATTGAAGTAGGAGAGTTGCATAGGAGGATGTACATTTTCTGTACCCAGTCAGCACAGCCTCTTCCCCTGATCCCGCCTGTGACCTTGCATTAGCAGCCAACATGCATAGGTTTCAACTCAAGGCTGTGCAGCTCTTTGTAGGGGAAAGCTTGCACTCATTAGAAACCACAGCCACAGGGAACTTCAGGAGCAGGTGAAAAAATGCTAATCTTTGAGGCAAGCTTACAGTGTTACCAGCATCATCATCTGAATGCACTTCGAAAGGGAGACTGCACTCTAGTATAGCAAAGGGATTTATATGCCTTTGCCTGTGCTTGTGTATCTGCACTCACATATGAGTCTGTGGGCACATCCCACTTCTCTCTGTCTGCGTTAAGTACTTTCGTGTCTGCTGATATTGTGTTATCTCAGCACTTCAGCACAGAACAGAAGAACTTTAACTTAACTTTCCAACGGGACCTGAAATGTAGTTAGAAGGACATCAACGGCCAGATGTTGAGAGGTGTCCACAGCTGGTGGTTTCAGTAGAGGCAGAAACACTCAGCTGACTTGGTATTGTGTGCTCTGTTTAATGCCAGCAGCCAGAGCAACCCTCTTCATAAGTGATGTAGACCACTTCATTTATCACCTCTATTATCACCCAGGAACTGAAAAACAAAACAAAAATATTACCTAACTGCATGAAGCTCATAAATGTTGCAGATGGGTTCATTCTAAGTTCTGGGCAAAGGTTCAAACGGATTTTTTTTAAACAGATATATACTTATACTGACCAAAGCCACAGTCTTGACTGTTCAACTTCTCTTTTTTTTTTAACCCTCCAGTGTTTCATGGCACACACAGGCTATTGTCAAACAAGCATGCTGAAGGACTCATATTTATCTGTTAGCCTTGATGTGATTGCAATCTTCTGTATCTTCATGCACTAGTTTCTGGTCTAGTTTACAATTCCTCCTGTTATAATTCATGTTGTATCACTTCTTTTCTTTGTTTTCCCATTCTTCATCATTAATTTCTGAGCCAACTCTTTACTTATTCCATGACTCCTGCGCCCAAAACATTATTATTAACCTTAGATGTGGAACTTGGTCAAAAATCCTCTCTGAAGTGTAAACAGCTCTGGCATTTCATTACAAAATTTCACCATTGTGTTCCAAAACACTCCTTACTATAAACTTTAAGGTCACTTGCATCTTCTCCCTGTAACCATTTCGGTTCCAGGTGGAGCCTCCTCCATTGCACCAGAGCTGGGAAACGGAGATGTCGAAACCACAGGAGTCAGCACTTCAGAAATCGCACCCAGCTTTACAATTTGGCAACAGGGCTTCATTCGAGGAAATCTGGAGCAGGATTTCCACATCGCACTGCTGAATAGGAACAAGAAAAGGGCAAATGCCACTTTTGGGTCACATGGCCCTCCCCTGCCCTTCAAGGCTTTCCAAGAGCTTTCTGGGGGTCCTGCACAGAGACAGAAAGGAGGCAGGAGTCCTGCTAAATGCCTGGGTTGGAGCTGATGTGATCCAAAGCCGAGCTCCAAGGCCAAGGGCAGGACACTGTATGGAGAGGTAAAGCCCTCCTGCAATCAGCCACGTACTCGCGAGCTTCTCACACTGCTTGCTTGCAGCACAAAGGAGGCCAGCTCCTACCTCTTCTCTCTCCTCGTGTGTCAGGTTAAGTCGTAGCAAATGCAAAAACAGTCTCTGGTACTTTTTGAAGCACCCCTTGAGCTTTTCCATGCATCAGTTGATTGATAGCCTTATTACTTAGCACGTCTTTATATCTGTGGTAACTGCAGCAATCAGCGAAACAGCAGACAACTGTATTAACTACAACTGGGGAAAAGTGAAAATAACACCTGGCATTTAGCATAGTTCGTCAAAGGATCTCAAAATGCTCAGCAAACTTTAATAAAGACGCATGACGCCCAGTGTGTCTGGAAATATTATGACAGCTGTATTAAACCCAGCCAAACTGATAAATCAAGGCACGTTGGACGGCAGTGGCGCAGCAGCAAGGCTGTTGGATTGGAACAGTGCACTGTCAGGGTATCACCTCCATGCCCCTCTGATATGGCTCCTGGGGAAGCCTCCCTCTGCCCAGTGCTGCCCTCCCAGAATTCTAAGTGCTGGGCCATACCCAACACTCAGCTGCTTTCAGTCCTGCCTGCATCCCACAGGCATTTACCTGGGAGCATCAGGACACACACACATGCCTCTGTCTTGCTGGCTCCCCACCCTTTCTTGCTGTGCCATGATAGATAGACCAGCAGGAAAGCAGGACTGCCAGTGGTCCTTTTTAGCCCCTTATTTACACGCTCAGTTCATTCTGCATTTCTGTTTTATACGTTTCTCTATTTAGATGATGTGTGAATTCCATGTACACTTTTTTTTTCCTCAGAGTCATGCAGCGAGTGTTTGTTTGTGCATCTGTATTGTGCTCTACTTTTCCTCATGTTCACAGATTTTTATTAAAATATTTCCATAAAACAGGTTGTTACCAAAAATAAATGAACACATACAAATTAATACATAAAAACAGATGAGTTATATAGAATATTTACAAACAATGGGATGGAATTCAAAACTTCTTGTAAACACGGCATATAAATAAGCATATACATACCCCATGTTTACTACCATTTATTTTAAGAGTTACTTAGTAGATCTGAGATAGGCTAAGGCTGACAGACAAGCTTTTTCTTCCCATTGCAGATTGTGGGTGCATCAAAAAGATCTCATCTAACAGCCAAGTGAAAAAGGTCTTATTTTACACCAAGCTTGTGTTTCGTCAGTGTGCAGAAATAAATGCACACAGTGTAAAAATTGGGTTCAAGAGCAGTACTGACATGACCAAGCTTCAATCTTCATGTGTGGTAAATGAAGCACAGAGCTCTAAGTGATCTGGCCAAGGTTAGGCAGCAGGTAAGCAGCAGCACCAAGGGTCTGGTCTGCTGACTGCTGGGCTTTCAGCTCATCTGTTGTTACCTAAAACATTTGGAAGGCACAAATATCGTTGTGAATACGAAATACCCTCAGCAACAATGGGCTGAGCATTCAGACAGAGTGAGTATGCCATCAGGCTATGCAAAGTGAGAAAAATCCAAAAAGTTAGTGACTGTCCCAACCCTCAGTCCAAAATAAAAATTAATAATAATAATGATAATAATGGGAATTATACAGTGCAAAACTGCTTTTATTAGATCAGATCCACTGAAGGCAGTGAGACTAATGGACTGATTTGAGTCCGTGCTTTGCCCTGAAGGTGGATGCCGAGATGCCGAGGGCTAACAGTCAGCAAGTGGCAAAGGGCTGGCCTGGCACAAGGCAGGTGAGCTCAGGCGAAGCAGTGTTGCCAGCGGCATGGCTCAGCCACAGCTCAGAGATTACCCGCAGCAGACCTGCAGGCTGGCAGGAACTGGCAGAAGCAGCACAGCCCAAAGACAAGGGCTGGAGCCCCACAGACACAGTGGTCAGACAGGTGCTGGCCAGAGCCCTACGGTGTCAGGATTAGGTGCAGAGGTTGGGTAGCCTGGTGCACCAACACCTCACCGGAGGGTGGGAATGTGGGATGGGACCCACATGTTTTCATGGGCAGGGTCCAAACTGTGTGCCCAGCCACTCCTTTGGTGTTGCTGGGCTTCTCAGGTGTGAGGTATGCAGCATTACGCTGGCATACAAATTAACATGACCTTCTATACAAACTGATAAGAGCAAATATTTGCACTTCGTACCCTCCAGCTGCAGAGGCAAAACTGGATAGATCTTAATGATGGTCTCCTGCCTTTGCAACACAAGATCACTTTCTGCACCCTTTGACAAACAGGAAGCTTATTAAAAGCTAGGAAAGGCAGGGCTGACTTTCTCCATTTCTGAGAGGAGGCTGTTTTGTCAACGTTTTGCCAGAGTCTAGGAGTGTGAAATTGGCTGTTCATGTGCAGCCTGCACAAGTACTGTAGTTTGAAAGTGAAGGCAATTAATTTTAGTTGTTGACTTAAACTGCTGTTGAGAGGTACTTCATTTCCCGATTCTTCCTCCTATAAATAGATTAAGGGTTACATGAAAGTCAAGTTGTGCTTGTTTGTCCTCCCTCTAGATAGATTTCCCATGACTGCTTATCTATCAGCTCCCCCCCTTAACACAATTTGTTTCTCAAATTAATTTAGCTCACTCGCTCTCATTGGTCCACAGCCAAAAAATTGTCTCCTGTTCCTTTTATTTTTTTCTTTTCATTAAAAAAAAAAAAAAAAGAAACAAAACAAACCACTTTGGAATTAATATTTTCTGGAAGGGAAATTGAGCAATGTGTGTCTTGAACTTATGATTGAGAGAGCTAAAGAAATGCATCTTTTGGAGAGATAAACATTTGTGTTAGCAGTCTGGAAGAACTATCAGCACTGGAGAGTGGGGGCTCTGCTTACAGCACTGCCATGGCTCCATGCATGCACTTCTCATCGATACTCATGGAAGCTGCATGTGCCCAGCAGCTGCAGCATAAATCCCTCTGCTTATTAATCAGCTATTTTTTGGCAATTTTCCTGATTATTATTTATCTATCTATTGACTACAGTTTTTTCCTTGCTTCCTGGTATGACCCTTAAATACAACCATGGTAACTACAAAAGTAAAGGACAATTTTGTTTCCTGCCTAAGCTTGTTTGCAAAAAGAACATTATGGATGCTGAGTGTATTTTACCATCCAGCTTGAACACACACACATTCACACTAGAGAAACAAAGTTGATTGATGCACACTGATATGTCTGGAGAAGTTCAGGCTCCATCCTATTCTTTAACACAAATTGATCAGAGTGCTTGCCTATGGGCTACCTTTTGTCTCCAGAACAGGACCCAGGCCATAAAACGCACACAGTAAATAGCTAGTGTGGTTGGAAGGACAGTCATATTTTCTGATACATATAAGGACATCTGGATAAGTGTGAATCACCATTCTGAAGGCAGCATTTGTATTTTTTATAGAGTGCATATTTGAAGAAAAATAATTCCTTGATCTGAAGATTCTGTGATTTTTTTTACTGCCACTCATCTGATCTCTGATCTGGAGCTACGAAATTAATTTACTTTTCACCAAATAATATAGAGCTGAACAGAATTATAAAAGGTCTGCGTTTTATCACTGGAGATGCCAAATCTTTATCTGCTAACACTGCGTTACAGCGTTCTTGCCAAAAGGGGAGGAGAAACTGAAGTAACTAAAAAATAATAGTGGATATTTGAAGATATTTAGACATACTTATCTTTCTAATAATGGTATTCTGGAGTGTGGGCATTTGTGCTTATTGAAGGTGGCTAAAATGTTGTGATACACCAGAATGTGGATACACCATGGCTTTTCATTTGTGAAAGGACTATGCCATACTGTTCAGACCTATCACATAGATGTGCCTAGTGGTCATGGTGCTTGCTTTTGACTTGCTTACTATGAGTATTTGTGATGTTAGAATTTGAGGGTTTCACATGGCTGCCCATCAGCTTGGCCAGAACACTGCACTGCTGACTATTCAGAGGCTCCAGGTGTGTGAGGCCACCCTGTTACACCTCTTCAGCAAGCTGAACGCTTCTGATAAGTAACAAACTTACCGCTGTTATGATGAGGTGTGGTAAATCTGACAACCTGCAGGCTCATTAAAATTAATGTGCCTGTGCAGATAACCTGGTGGTACAAGAGCGGGAAGTCTGACATCTACCAGAAATGTTTGGCTTAATGTACATAGGGACGTTTGTCCACCCAGGAAACTCAACAATACACTTTTGTCCCATTTCATGTAGGGTTGTCTTCTGCAGATATCTGGAGTCAGGGAACTTGTATGTCTTTCAAGCATGACAACATTCTGGGACTATAGGAAGAGGTAATAAGAAAGTAGTGGAATTTGCCAGTGACCTGAAACCAAATATAAATGTTGGTTAAATACTCTTGAAGACAATATCTAGAAGGTGTAAAAGGTGGTATGCTATTCTTTAAATATTTAGAGAGAATAATAGGAGAATACTAAGCAGCTGTGAAGTTAATCAATGAACTGTGCACCCGGATATATATCGACAGTCTTGTGTTCCAGATGTAAGACTAAGCAGTTGGTGGGAAGCCATGCAGTAAAACTATCTATGAACTAAAATGGAGTCATTGCAGCAGAGTATTACCGTTAGAACAACAGGGTTAAACCAATTCCCATTTTAAGTACTGAGATATGTCCAACGTGCCAGTACACAGCAAAAGATCCAGGTCAAAGCATGGATCCAAGTGGGTGCTGAATTTCACAATTGCTCTGTGCAGGAAGAAAGTGGAAAGCTTGGATTTTTTTCAATAAAGACTTCAAGATAATAAACAAACAAAACTATCATTTAGCTGTCACGTTGCATCATCTTGTATCTCACCCGATGCTCCTGTAATTGTTGCTAGTGATTCCATGCATGATTTGCATCCTGGGGCACATAAAATTATTAAGGTAATAGGTCAGGTTACTCCATTACCATCATAGGTTTTCAGGAGCTCTCAAACGCTGTTCAGCAGAACATTGCATTTAAATGACACACTGAATTTCAGAAAAGCCTACTTAACTATTTCTGCTCAAAATCCACAATACAGAAACAGTATCAAAATACAGCAGGGGTTATAAAATAGATTTAAGTCACCTCCATAGCCTTTGAGTTTTGGTGTACAAAGTTTCCCTCAGCCCATTGCTACTGTGAGTTGAACATTGACCTATTTTGAGGTAACAATCATTATTTCTTTGCATCTGATTTTAGATTTTTTTTTCCCAATTTTTACTTCAGAAAGATGAGAAAACACAAGAGGCTTGTTCTTTCTTTCTTTTTAAATTATTCTTGCAGTGATAAATTGAGATTCCCTATAAAGGTGACATTTTGAAGTCCACCAGCTTCTTTGCTCTGCACAAAAGCGTGCAGTGGCATCTGACTCTCACCTCTTTCTCCTGGCCCATTGCTGCTTCTCCAGCACTTGGCTTTAAAACAATCATGTTACAAGGTAACTACTTTCCTATTAAGCTTAGTCTGAACTCATTTCTTGCCCTAGGTTCAATCAGTCCTGGCCAAGCTTCAATGCAAAGGTAGTTGTTGTAGTGCTTAAGTTTTATCTGATGGGTTGAAGACTATGTTAATGACTATTTGAGATAATTTTATACCTGCTCTAGCTCTTTACTCCTTCAATTTGCTTCTTTCTGACTATAGCACCCTAAGTGCAGCTGCAGCTTGCAGTCAAATTCTTGACAGATCTATGTGCTGAGAAATTTTCAAATTGAACCTTGTTGTCCTACTCTCTTTTTCATCAAAGGAAGAGTAAATCCTCTTACAGGATGTTAGGGAGTCATTGTAGACTCTCAGTATCTCTCTGCTATTGCCACAAATCTGAGGACGAAGCTGGATAGAGCCATGGGACATTTCTATCCTCAAAGCACTGCAGCTCACCAAAGTAGATCTCATCTCAATTTAAACTAGTTCTTTTGGGGAATAATAACTCAGAACTCGCAGAAGCACCCCATCCAGAACGGGGAAGATGCCTATGAATTTTCCAGCCCTTCTAGAGAGTTTTGCAGCCTGTGCTGAGTTTGTGGCTTCCAGCAGTTATTCTGTTAGCAGTACCCAAGCTGGCAAGACTGAATGATATTTGGGCATAGACACACAATGTGTGCATATATATGTATTTAGCATACATATGTACACATGTGTATATGTGTGTGTGTATAAACATATACACATATGATACATGCATATAGGATATTGTGCATCCATATATACATCTATACACATTATATATGTTGTACATATATTTTTATATCTATGTGTATGTGTTTATACATACATATCTAAAAAAGGACAAACATTGTCTTTGCTCCCACCTTTTTTTCACTGTTATGTCAGGTTGAGGGGTAGATTTTGCTCCTAGGAGCTACATGAAACTGTATCTAGGATCTCCCAAACAGGTAGCAAAGGCCTCTCTCACACGGCACACCGAATTCAAATTAATGTAATGCAGTAACGAGCAAAGCAAACAAACCTCTTCAATACATCTTTCATATTTTTGTGTCTCCAAAGGTTTTTACAGCTTTGGTAAATCTACTGTATTAACAAAGTCAAGAATTGTTCTTCCTCTGGGTTGCACAGCAAGTGCTGTAGTGAGGTATAGATTCAATTAACATAGCATTCATATAGCATAATGCAATACCCATTAGCACAATACAAACTAATAGTATGTGATTTTATTAGCTTGTATTAGTAAACACAGATTGCATTAAAAGCTGTTTCGGTTTTATTTTTTAAATGTTTATATATGGAAGAATAGCCCAAACTACAGAAGTCAATGATTTTCTGACACTAGAAAAATTAGCTGCCTGCAGATCAGCTTAATTTAAAGGCTTTCTGTCTTCTTTGAAAAGGTTAGTAAAACTGTGGCTAAAGAAGACCGTGTGAACCTACTTATGAGGATTTCAAAAGCTTTTTGACAAGTTCTCATAAGATGAGAGTATGAAATAAAATAATTATGAATCAGATGATAGACAAAGCTCATGAAGAAATTAAACCCCACTTTAAAGTCTGACAGTTTCACTTTGTTTTAATAATTTTCTGCCACAGTCACATGTGGCTGCATTAAAAAAAAAACTAAAAAAAATTATTTCAGCACGATGTTTCTTCATCTGCCCCTCATGCTACTGTATGGATAAGTTCATTAATAAACTTTCCTGTCCACATTAGAAAAAGAACTAAAAGGGCACCATCTTGACAATGGTGGCGTTTTTAGGAAAAACAAACAAAAATCAAACCAAATTTCATTCTAACACTAAGTTTAGACTAGAAATTAAAAGTTTGTGTCATGGAAGACACAAACACCAGGCACTGTCACTAACCACTGTCAGACAGTGAGTTCACAAACTCTGCAGAACAATGGACCATGCCACTGGCTCAGGATTTGGGCTGATTGATTGATAGATGAAATAAGTGCCCCATACATATGCTGAGATATTCAAAGACAGAGAGAACTGGAAAGACAGCCTTCATAAAAGATGTTACGTGTTTGTTGTCAATGTGTTGAATGAACATTTGCCCTCTGGACTATATATATTTCAATAGATAATAGTCTTTTCCAAGCATTTCCATTTTGCCATCAGTATTGTACATGACAAGTTTTTATTTTGCTACTGATGATGATAGTGCCTCAGACTGTGTTGCCTTTTATGGGAGCAAACTGTCTGCAGCATAATGAAGACCATTCTGGCTCAGCAAACAATGGACAGGTACAGCTTTCACACAGCTCCATAATTTATTAAACTATGAAGTAGATACTAATGCTGCTCTTCAATGCAGGCAAAGCACATTTCCTTGTATTCATTGTGGGTTTTTTCATTAATTTTATCCAGAAACAATGTAAAGGTATACAGACATGCACACACACAATTACTCTCCACATAATCACAGTTTCACTGCAGGGACAATGGCCTTGGTATGGAAATCACCTTGACTAAAGCAGATAAATGGTTTCTATACCTTGGAAAGGCTTCCCTGCTTAGAGAAAATAAAAAGAAGTAACACCAGCTTTCTGTATACCAGATAAAATGAATGCATTATAATCCCCTAGAAGTCTTTTCAAAATAAAATTGTTTGAGCTTTTCTTTAACCCATGGGTGCACACACCTCTGAACCACGATAATATTTCACGTGTATTATAAAATAAAAATGGGGCAAGTTGACAATATAGCATTGCATCCACTAAATTCACATTCCCTACATTGCTTAATTTACACTCAGTATGTCACAAGGGATTCCAGTGATGTCAAAAACGTCAGGACACAGGAGCGTGCTGCAGTATTAATCTTATTCCCTGTTTAATACGCACTGTTTGCACACCTATTGCAGAGTGAATCTAGGTCTATATTGCACCTATTTTCATGGACAGGTATGCCTAGATAGCTGGCAGAAGAGATGTTGTCCCAAAGTGTATACATGCCAGCAGACACCAGATTTTCACTGGTGTAACTCTGTCTGTGCTGGTAATTTTTCTTTTGTTGAAGTATACCAGTAAAAGTTGAAATTCATTAAATAAAAAAAAGCACAGTTATACATGTGTTAACTCCATCTGAACTAACAATATTTTGATGGTCACACTAACTGTACTGTTAAAGTGCTCCCAAATTAACAAAACACTTTCAAGCACCTGGAAAAGCATATATGTGAAAGTAGAAATGTAATCAGTACACGTGTAACTGGATGGAGATGGGCCTTGTCTATCTGAGCGGTCTGTGCTGTGCAGCAGTGGCTTTTGCCCAGTCAGGCAGAAAGGAGAAGCATGCTGGAGTCTGCAGCCCCCAGTCTTGATGGGACCCACCTGCCCCAGCTCACCTTACTGCCCCAGGGAAATGCACAGGAACCAGTACGACTCTCCACCTGCAGATCCCTGTCTAAAAACCTATTCATTTGGCTACTAATTTCCTGTTCCCAATCCGAGGACATGAGAGCAGTGTAGGGATTACAGCAGCAAGCACCTGAAGCAATACTCAGCAGAGTGAGGCCACACTCTTCATCCAGAGGATAAGAAGTTCCAGTTCCTCATCTGGGACCTACTTCCCTGGCTGGCCAAAAATTAAGAAACCTATAAATACCTGAGAAAGCACCTTTTTGTGATCCTTCAATAAGAAACAGAAGGCAGCTTATGTTATTAGGGCACTCCGGAGCCTGAAGCAGCTTCTAATAATTGGTGTAAAATCCTGCAGAATCCTGCTGAGATGTAACATAATGAAATGCCAGACAATGTCACTGCGAGTCTATAGTGGAAAATAGAGGCAAAACAATGTCAGTGGATGTCTGCATAGACAGTGTTATGATTTGAAGAAAGGCAAAATGCTGTCAATGGGAGTCTATATGCTGTAGATAGCATTACCACAGTATGTGAATAAAGGCAAAATGATGTCAGGGCAATACACAATATGCTCAAGAAAGAATATATTTAGTCTGAATAGAAAATCTGTCATGTAAAATAGCTGCATTGATTCTCATCTTCTGCAGTGATGTGTTGTCATTTTTTACACTGACTGTCTTTTTTTATTCAGATTTATAGTCTAATCTGGGATTTTTCCCACATTTACACTTCGTTTACTTGCCATAAGTGAACCCATTACCATTGACTTCTTTACCTTTGGATTATTTTTATTGAAAAGAAAAACAAATTCAAACCAGAATCCCCACTAAAAAACCCACCAGCTATATCCACACTGGAATTAGCAGGTCCAAGAATTGGATGTCTATCCTCTCACTGAATTTCACAGACAGAAATAAAATGAAGTTGCCTATAAAATACACGGATATACAAATGCACACATGTGTGCCCAGGCAGAATTCTAAACACCTCTGATCAGGGGAAATAATACTATTGAAGGACAAGTAGATTAACATTATTATTTTTTTTTATAATTGTATGGCATTTCTGCCTAAAAAAGCTTCAGTTGTGACCTCACGTGACTTACACTTCTGTAAAATGCGGCCTCATGTCCAAATTAATTTTATTTATATATATTTCATTATTTTTCTTAAGTATAAGATTATTAGACTTTGGGGCCAAGTACTTTCTAGTTTTCTCTACAGTCTTTTTAATGTCAATAAAACCTTCACATCCTAAATTGTCAGATAATTTCTGTTAGGGCAGTGATGTTTCAGCTGCCCAGGGAAACGAAATGTTTCCTGTGTATTTTGGGCTCAGCCTGCCGTCTTCACTAAATCAGAGCTCACTTCAACTTCCAGCAGCCTCAACAGTGTAAAGGTTAAATTTCCCCACAAACCCTACTTTGCAAAGCAGAGTATCTGTACTTATTGATGACAGGCTCTAAAATATAACATATAATTATCTAAATTATAATCAATCAAGGAGAGCACTGAAGCTCTGTGCCTTCTTCAGCCCAGTTATAGCTGACATTATTGCATTCAGTGTTCCCTTCTTAAGAGCTTTCTGATTCTGGCCACCGGCAAGTCTACCTACATCTATCTATGTGAGCAGGTAATTTGGGGTAATCAGTGCAGATCAGTGGATGGAAGCAGCCAATGGTGAGATATATGCAGCTATGCTATATGGGGTGGATGTTTTCCCTTTACATGACATTTAGTCTGTCCCCCTTCGACAAACGACTCTTCCATGTATGTGGCTTACAGCCTTTCCACAGCTCACTTGCATGTCTGAATCTGTGGGATTATGACTTCTTAAAAGTCACAATTTTGACACTAACATTTATCACACAGACCTGGAAGGGTCGTCTAGGTTAACTGCTTCCCCATGGGATTCCACATGGACATTTGGCAGTGCGGTGAACCAAACCAATGATGTGCAGCACGTAGGGGAAAATGTGGAATTTGCTTTGTGTCAGTGCTACTACTCTGACTCAACACATAGAAGTAGGTAAAGCCTCCATTTCAAAGATTACATTTTAAAAAACCCCAGTTTCATGCTGACTCCAAATTAAGATTTAGAAATTGTGGAGAAATACAACCACAAAGTTGACTTATCTGGTGTGCTTATGTTGGACACGCAGCCTCCAAACTTGGGCTCTTTAATGCAGGAACATCATTGTAGATGCAGCTCTGGAGCACAAGCTCTTCAAAGCAGCAGAAGGGCAAATTTCTGGGGAGATGCAAACTGGCTCCTTCTTCTCTCACCTGAAACGTTGAAAAATTAGACTTCTGAAAGCTTGGCTGGTATAGGGACTGAGGTCTACTGAGTCATTAAGTGCAAAACTGACAGCATCTCAGCAGTAACTGTCAGGAGGGGTTGATACAATCTTGGGAACTAGGTCATTCAAGTAGGCTGCTTAAGAGGTGGGAAGATAAATTATCAAGGAAGAAGGCCAATTTTAGACAGAGCCTTGACTGTATTCCATCTTTCCTGCAAAACATTTTTATTTTGATAATCAGCATTCTTTGGAAAAGATGAATTCAGTAGGAATACATCTGGTGCTCCACCTATATCTGGAGCAAGAATGCTCCAGCGTGTTAAAAACATAAAAACCAAATGCAGATCCAGCCACAGTAGTCCTTAAGTCGTTGTGTAAAGAATCTTAGCCCAAATTTTTCTTGCTTTTGCTGCTTTGCATTTCAACCTTTACATTACGTTAGCATAGTGTTCCCATGCTTAATTTGCCTCTCATCTGGATAATGATAATGAGCTGTTATTGACTAGCATTTCCAGTTCAGTGCAGTGAATATTGGGTAGTATTCATAAAATGTTCCTCTTATGCCAGCTGAAATTCGTAGTGCTTTTGAGGCAAGAGGCCAAATTCATCAAAAGGATAATGGGCAGATATATTTTTTGTTTGTTTTTTTTTTAATTTCAATGACCAAATTGCATTGCTATTCTTTGTTTATCTATTTTTGAATTCTATCAGATAGCTTTAGGGATAACTACCTCATTTCTGTATTTATAGGAAACTGGCACATATCAAGAAAACAGAACAATTTCATGTTTATGAAGCATGAATTCTCACAGTAAATGTCAATATATTGTGCATTAATACACAAGAATTCTACAGTAAAGCACATATACATTAAATATGTGTTTCTTCCATGTGGAGCCTCCAGCTTGGCTATTTTGTACGGCAGGGGTTCACAACATAGTCCTCCTGGGGAGTATAAGACCCAGCTGTATACACGGCTGCTTATCTGCTGAAGGACCTATCACACTTACCCCCTCTCCAAACACTGCTGATGGAGGGCCCAGGACAGGGGCTGGCCCTGTATTCCCATGGGGGTTTGGACCCTGCAGGGCTCTGCTAGAGCAGGAGGAGGAGGCAAGCAGAAGATGACTGGTAACAAGTCAAGTGTCCACTGGTGATGCTCCAGGAGTATCCAGAAAGCACAATGTTCCATCCATCTGAGGACATAGGAAGGAGATTCATCAGAGCTCACTTTGCAAATAAGGCTGTTTGGGTTTAAAATACATCATACACAGGTATATTTTTAAGGTAACTGTGGTCCATATGTGACATGTTTTCCAGACCATTACAGAAAATAAGAAATGGATGTCAGTTTCAAAACTACATATGTGGTATGTATGTCTTCTGCCAGTTCCCAGTTTAGCATGGAATTCCTCTCCTGGTGAATGCCGTGGAAATATGAAAAAACATGGGGGTTTTCCACGCTAAAATTGGTTGGGAAGCAGACCATGGACCATCCTGGATTAGGCAGCAAGGGGAGTGTGTCTGCTCAGGTGTAGCACCAAACAGGAGAGGCATTTGCCTAACCATGGACATGTAAAGGATCAGCCTGTCCTTTGGAGGGTGCAGAGAAAGGTCTTGTTAATATAAAATTAAAAAAACCCAACAAAATACAGACATTAAAAAAAAATCCAACCCCACAAATCATTTTTCTACCAGCATACTAGCATGTTAATCCAAGAAACAATTCCCAAATGTTGTATGAATAGCAGCAGGACTGGATGGGGAGGAGAGGCAGACCTGAAGGTTCTGCAGAGCGGCACCCAGGGCTTAAGTCCAGGCTCACCCCATGGGGCCAGAGTGGGGCTGGGCAGAGAAGGGAGAGCTGGGGTGGATCTATTATCATACATGGTTGCATTTTGGTACACACCTAGTCAGTCTTTGCTGAAGACAAGACACTGGTTTGTATTTATGGAGTGTGGTTTAGAGGAGTATGGTGATACCAAGAAGCGATGTTGGACACAAAATTCACAAATATGAGGGGGCATCTCATTGGCAAAGGCATTGTAAAAGGCAGCAGCTCACAAGTGGATGGTGCCGTAGGAGGACGTGCTGAAAGGACAATGTATAAAAAAAACATGGATGGGGCGCTTCTTTTATAGCACAGAGGATGCCATCTTCAGCAGTACAGCATCTCCCATCACTGTTTCATGATGTCTTTCATCATAATCTTACTGACAATATTCACTCTATTAAGGAAAACAATTTTTACAGCATTTGCATTTTATCCCTGAAGCATGGCAGGCAAATCAACCCTTCTATGGGCATGCAAGAGACATCTTCATAGATGAGGAGGAGACGCACTCATATTTAAAGCACTGTCTGGGCTCAGTGGATAGGTCTTACAGAAACTTCACACCCCTTGATCTCCTAGTCCTGTGAGAGAGTTCACCATGAATATCTGGAGGCTGGCAGAGGTGGGGCTTAAGATGGCTCTTCAACTCTATATAATAGTGTACTTGTTGAGGACGTGGGCTTCTGCAAGCTGAAGCACAAATATTAAAGGGCATGTCATCTAGTGACTTAGATCTTCAGTTATTCATACTTTGCCTTGATTCATTAAAGTCAAAATCCTTTCCACACAGCTTATGTGAGGCAAGCCCTTAATAACCTATTTCTTCTGCTTCATGGAAATGTGGCATCTCCAGACTCTTCTGCATTCCAGATAAGGAGGCAGAAACGATGCCTGGATTGCAGAAATCTCCTAGAGAATATCTACCCAGGCAAAAGCCTGGCACTTTTAGCTCACAGCACAAATGTGGCTTCTACTGTCTTGAAATCTGTTGAAATGAAGACTGTGTCAGGCAGAAAAAATATTCCACCCCTTAGGTAAAGCAATAGCTGTGCATAAGCCACCACAGATGAAGAGACACGAGCTGTGTCACATTCTCTTCTCCTCCCTGATACGCATGCAGTGCTTCACAAAACACTGCAGCCTCCACCGCTTTCCCCTAGACACTAACCTACTGGTGACAACAAACAAGATGTGTTAGACAGAAGTGTCCAGAGGAGGAGTTATGTGAACTTTGGTCCATGTGTGTGACCTGGAGCATTTTTGTGAAAACATCATCTGTGATAATCCATTATCCAAAACTACCATCTGATCATAATCCCAGATTGTGAAACAATCTTTTAGATTAACCGCTACGACCTTGGGTCCTCCTGCACAAACAGGCGTTTGTCACAGCTGGAATTAGGATACTTCATTTCTGTGTCATCTTTGGAGAAAAATATAGGAACAAAATCCATGCTTGCCAAGAGTTCCAGAACAGACATGAGTTGTGATATGTGATCATCTATCAGTCCTGAAGCCTAGTCCTGAAAGTCAAAAATCTCAGAGGTGATAACAAAAATGACTCACTACATGGCTCTGCCCAAGACTTCTAATTTGCTTGCACCTTAGTCTTGTCACTTTTAAAGCATAGATAGTGTATTTTTTTCTTCCCATCTCCTGCTTATGGGGACAATGAGCAAAAATTCCAGGAGTTTCAACACAGTTGATGATCAAAAATTCTCAATAACTGCAAAATGCTGTGTGGGTAAACAGTGTGGTCGTTGGTGGGGAATTAGCTGAACATAAGAGCTGGGAGTCTTTATGAAATGCCTCCTCACAGCTATATCCATCAAAGCTCACTGAAGTTGCAGGCATATGGCAATTCAGAACAAGGGTGGGTGAACATGTTTAACCTAGTTAGAAACTCAGTGGAAGACTGCAGAGTCTAAGGCATTGCTCAGTCTATACTGAGCTCTCAGCTCAGGAGAGGTTCAGAAAAACAAGCATAAGAGGCAAGAAAAAATTCTGGTCAAGAAAAGCTCATATTAAGCACAGTAAGAATAATTTCTTTACAAAGACCTGCCTCTCTCAAAATGTCTAGTATTTATAAGGGATATTTGTTCCACAGCAGAGATGTGCAGTTCTGAGTTGATTTGATGATGGAGTTTCAGGGGATTCTTTTAGGCTTTTTTTGTAATTAATCCTTGAAAAGAAACACAGGGAAAATATTTATGAAATAAATTCAAAGATTCATAAAACTTCTGCCTTCATGAATAAGGCTTACCTTTTCTTAATTCAAAGTGAGTTCTTCTGCCTTCCTGTGTACAGAAATATGACTGAGGTGTATACCAATCCACACATCTTCCTAAAACAAGGGGCTTGACTTCAGTGCCATGAGTCTGACCCATACAGAAGTTTTTTTATGCTACTTTTCCATAAAATGTATTACTTCAAGATAAACGGCTTTGACTATGTTTCAAGAAACACAAATCCTTTATTAAGAATTTGAATATCAATGGTGGGAAACAGTTTAGTTGTTTGGTTAATTATCCTTTTTGCTCTCAGCTCCTAATGTGATGATGTTGAGTTCTCTTCTAAGGAAGTGCTAACTGGATATGAGTAATAAATTATGTTATAAAGAGAACAGCTTCAGAAATAAACCCTTCTGAGCTATTTTAACCTCTGCCATGTATATATAGAAGTTTTTGGCAATGAATGGTATCCACTGAGATATAGCTATTTCTCTGACCAGACATTATGAGCTGCTTTTTACTGCATATGCAACACATCCACGGCCTCACAGAAAACTCTGAAAACCTTTGTAGTTTGATAAAACTCTGCCACAGTGCCAAGCATCTACCTTGTTTTCCTAAGTGTGTTATTGAGATGAACATCTTAGTGTCTATGGCACAGTTTCCCATTTATACAAAAAGGCTCCATCCCATTTTCCTTGCAATACTATTTGCACTGCACCTCAGCATCCCTTTCCACAGCCGGAGCTGGATTTGCACAGATGAGAATGAGCCTTTCACTTCAATCTCTGTGACATCCTGATACCTCCCCCCCTGCCCTTAATTCTGTGTGAAAATTATAAAGTTATATGCTGTCTGTGATGATCTGCCTTCCAAACACCAGCTGTAGGAGTTTGTCTTAAAAAAGGTCCAGATCCTGAAAATAATTATAAATGTGCACATACTGGATGTGTGAGCTGCCCCGCTAGTGAAACTGTCATTCAGAAGAGCAACTTCTTACCTGATTTACCTTGACAGGGATTAGAGAGATAGAGACCCAACCTAACTTGCCGTGAAGGCTTAACACTGTAATACACATTTTTTGTAATTGAAAAGAAGGGTAAAATTTATAGAGCACAACATGCAAAACCTGGATACTAAGTCTCTGCAGTCTTAATTCAGACCTCTTTCAAGTGTATACTTTTGTGTTGCCCTTATATATATATGATCAGATTCCAGTTTTTCTAAAATCCCTACTTCATTCACTGAACAGCAGGTACTGAATATTTTCCATGTAGCTACCCAGCTAAATACCTCTTAAAATCTTCCCTCTTTTGGCAGGGAGAGAAGCAACATCCAAATCTCCAGGAAGAGTTCAGATATACAAAGTACAAGAATAAGTACTCTTTCTTAGTTCCCATGTCTACTCTTTGTGAGTGGTTGCCTTTCAGATTCAGCCAACAAATGAGCCCTTCTTCACCATGGGCTGTACAGGCTCATCCTGTGTCCTGCCTGTGACTGGGTCCAGTGAGGGAAAAAATCTATATGTGATTGTGTAATTAAATATCTTATGCTAAGGCTTACACATAAGTTGGGGGTCTAATTAATGTCTACCAAACAACCTTAATTCTGGAATTTCCTAACTTTTTCCACTCCAGCCCCTAGTGCATTAGAGAATTCTCACAATTCTCCATTAAGCACAAGCTTAAATGAGTTTTTTAGGGAGGGCCACAGGCTGACAATTTTCTGGGGGTGCAGACAAAGGTGGACCCCA
>NW_009914815.1:33848-45682 GCF_000696875.1 Nestor notabilis
CTGAATCTTTGAAATCTCTACACCAAAACATGGAGCTGCTAGTGCTTTTGAACTAAGTGTCTGCAAGAATTCTTTCAAATGGCTAAACCATGGCATTTTTCCTTAACTGCATTTTCAGAACTGTCTAAACTAGTCTAGCTGAAACTTTCCAGAAAAATTTTGCTTGAGACACCTGGCATGGAAAAATTCAGTCCAAGTAATTTAAAGCTGCAAAATTATAAGCAACTAAAAACAAAATCTTGTAATGGGAAATGTCAGGCAATTTTAGCTACTGATGATACTACCAGCTCTGTCTGTTACAACATGAAAAATAAAGAGAGACAAGAAGAAAAAAAAAAGACAGAATTATAAATGATAAAAGGAGAAAACTTACTTACTGGAAGAGGTGGGTTTTAAGAGATTTTTGGATGTGAATAAAAGGACGTTTGACAGATGAGGTCATGGAGACTGTTTAATGTGCTAGGAAGCAGCACAAGTGAGGGCATAAAGCTGAGAGTGAGTAGGGGGAGGAAAAGAGCAAGGTAAGGCTATTGGAGGGTGTTACGAGAAGGCAGATGGAAGAAGAAATGTACAATAGTACAAAAACCAAAAGATGGTATCAGAGTTCCACCATTATGATCATTAAGTTAAAATAATACGTAGAACATCATCTGGCTTCACTTGGGGTGCTCCAGTACTTAGCTGACAGATAGGCGGATGACAGTGTGCCTCCTTAAGAGATGTCCTATTTAGATGTAGGTGCTCACAAAATAACGAAGGGAGGGAAAGCCTAAACCCACTTCTCATAAGTCGTATCTGCAGCTCATTTAAAAATAATCTTTTTTCCAAGGTCTTTATTCCTACTAGTACTGCTGACTTCAGTGGAATTCATCAAGAAGCAGAAAACAGCTAAAAGTCAGAATCTGACTTCCAGATAATTTTTTAGATCAGAGTGCCCAGTCCTGAATTCCTTGACTTCTTTGGGGACTTATAAGACCTATGTACCACAGAGCCAGTGCTAGCTATCATTCTAAATCTTTCTTCACTTGGCAGGGTCCAGTCCTTCAACTCTTGAGAAGTGGTCTTTAATAATTTGAGAAGTCCTTTTGATTGAGGTTGGCCATGTTTAATTTTATGACAAAAGGTCTGAAAAACTTGCCTTTATTCCCCTTTGTTTTCCAAATGTATAGGCTCTAGTCTTACTTGATTACTAATCTCCTACTAGTTTTTGTGGTGCTTTATGGGCCCTTAACTCTTCTACCTGCACCCTACCTCAGGGCTCACGTGCTTCAAACTACATGTCACTTAGGAAAAGCATTTTTCTCCATTTACAAGCTGGGATCCTGTTTATTTGGGAACTGCTTGGAAATCTGTCATTATGGTGTTTGTGACAGTTTGACAAGGCCTGTTACCATGGAAAAGCTTTGTGATGTTGTATAAATATACCCCTAGGTCAGAAGTTCTATGTATTTTTTGGACATGGATGCTAAAGGGAAAAAAGAATGACTAAACATTAAAAAAGCAGAATAATAAAAAATAACAACAATTACTAACATTTGATACTGTATTTCTGCCCAGTAACCAAACAAACTATTCTCAAAGCATTTAATTTATGCTGTAACAATCCTGCTAGCAATGAAAGTTCATTTATTTCCAAAGTTCACCCCCCTCCTTAAAATATTCTTATTACCAGTCATTTTGCAATATTGATGGCTCCTCTATTAATAGACTACCAGACAAGGGAGCTATTATTCTCACCCTCTATCTGTTATTCTATTAGGTAAGGCTGACAGTCTCTGACTGCTCGCAGTTCTATAACCTACCACGTGCTCAAGCCACTAACTAAAACTGATCTTCACATGTTGTTTTTGGTGAAAATTATGACTAGACAGGAAAAGAGACAACAAAAACATGTAGAAAAGTAGGAGAGAAAGCTCAATATAGGTTTGCATCCAAAATAGCAGTATTTTTTTGACTCAGACAGAAATGAGGAAGTGTCGGCACAATGATGTGGAAAGTCATCTGAGACTGTCTCTGCAGTTTGTCCCTGCTGATGACTGGTGCCCTGTGTTTTAGTTCCAACTGTACCTTCACACTGACACAGAAACAGTCTTTCCAGCCTCTTTCTGCTGTCTGTAACACAACATCACTTGTGCATTTTTAAGGGGATTCTTAAACATGGGCAAGTTCAGGATATCCTGAGCTGATGCGACCCATGGGCATGAGCTTTCTTTCTTGGGTGCCTGCAGTAGACTCCAGAAAAGCCAGTTCTCACTCAGTTGCTATTCTCTCCCTCTCGCCTATATGCTTGAATATAGATGTTTTGCGAGGATGATAAAACGCTCCTCTGAAACAGTGTTTGAAGTGAAGGAGTGCAGATGGGTTATAACCCTGCTTTTGGAAAAGTCTGAGGTAAAAGTAGAAGTTACAACCCTGACTGGGGATCCTGGCTCCTGCTGAGCTTCGGGTCTGTGAAGGCCTATGGGACAAGGCTGCTGCCTCTCTGGGAGGTAAGACACTACTGTTTGCAGACTGGATTGGTTTTAGCCTTGGGAAAGATGGTGTCTCCAAGCCAACCAGCTTGACAGGGCTTGCGGGAAAACAGTGCAAGCATCTGAGTATACCTGGCCTGTGTGCACAGCAGTGACTCCTGCTGAGTTTGTCCTGTTACGCTAGACACAGACTTTTCCAAAAGAAACAAGGTACATACTGAAGTTCAAGATAAAAAGATGTGGCAGTGTGGCACAACACTGTGTACCACTGCACTACATGCCTGGCTCAGAAGCTTGTAGTAAACTAGAAAAAGCTTTGACCAGGTTTTCCCTGAGGCAGCTCTTGGCTGCTGCCTTTCCCACCAACTGTCCAGCTGTGAAAGCAGCCAGGTGTAGGTGCTGTCCTTTGGAGCATTAGACAAAACCAGATGTTTCATAACTCACTGGGCTTCCTCAGACATATCTCAGAACATAAATGATTTGCAAAAATGGAATTATAATTTTAAACAAAAACACAAAAAAAAATCACAAAGAATCAAAAATCCTCCAAATTTGCTCCTATCCATACATGTTAATTAGGCAGATCTTTTTCCACCATAAAGTCTCTCTCTCTCTCTTTCTTCCACAGAGATTTTGGCTTTTCTTTTTTATTTGCTTACTTATCTCCCATCAAAAAGATCTAAGGAAGAAGTTCTTTACAGTGAGGGTGGTGAGGCACTGGAATGGGTTGCCCAAGGAAGTTGTGAATGCTCCATCCCTGGCAGAGTTCAAGGCCAGGCTGGACAGAGCCTTGGGCAACATAGTTTAGTGTGTGGTGTCCCTGCTCATAGCAGGGGGGTTGGAACTAGATGATCTTAAGGTCCTTTCCAACCCTAACTATTCTATGATTCTATGAAACTATGAGGTACTGTTTTTGAGACCCTTAAACTTCAGAATACCATGTATTTTTATTTAAAGTACCCTACCATTTGATCGTTATTTTTAAGTGCTAACTTAAAAGAAGGGGGAAATGTCTGGAAGTAAAGAAATGAGAATTGATCTATAATTTGAATCCAAGCCACAAATACACCATGAGAATATAGACACATGCACAGAGCGCCATCAAGAAAAATATCCCAACCCTCCCCCACTTTTTACACATTACAACATATTAAAAAATATTTCTGGTCATAGTGAAATATGTTAAAATATTAATAAAAGAACCCAGCAAAAAACCCCAACCTACAAAGTTGAAAGTACCTCCAGAATTTTCTACAGGCAGATGTGCAGACTTAAAACAAATCTTGCTCAGAAAAACTTCCATGACACTCCATTAATTCAACCTTGATTTTTGGAAGCTGTGATCTACCAAAAAGAATGTAAATAAACAAGAAGGAATCAGTTTGCTGTTAGTCTAGCTACTACCTGCTCTGGTAGGAAGAATCGCGCTTCTAGAAGAATTCAGATACCATTGGACAAACCAAGTCCACCTCAGGTGCCTGTATGCTGTGAAGCATTAAAGGTCATCGTCTGACTGCACGTTTCACATGTTCAGTGCAGCACCAGCTGTGCTGGTCACCAGTTCAGGAAAGCACACTGAAGTGCTGTTTTAGGCAAGAATGAATGGGAGCCTTGGCTGAATAGCATCAATGACCATGTACTCCATGCACACATACACACAGGTTGTATCAAAAGCTTGAAATGGAAGCGTCTTTAAAAATGTCTAAATACTCTGGGAAACTGAGGCACACAATGATGTGCTTCAGCCAGTGCAGGATATCACTAATGGAGCTGCAGCTGTGAGGATGTGCCTCACAGTCCTGTGGCCTGTGGAACAAGGCAAGGGTTTTGATCGTTTTTGGAGAGGAGTTGTTATGCACAACGCGGCTCAGCAAATACGCTGGAAACCTCTCCCAGTAATTTATCTTTCAGCTTGGTTTCCGTGAAAGCTTTTAAGGAGAAGATGCTAAATAAGGAACCAAAAAATGTTGCTGTTTCTCACCATAATTGTAAACTGAAAATAAGCACTTACACAACCTAGCCCAAATATTTAGTTAAAGAACAGGTTTATAACTAAGGATATCTTAAAATGTGTTTGAATTATTATATACACTACTTAAACAGTTAAACTGTCAGCTTAGAGTTTTGTATATCTACCTCATTAGCCTGCCTCCAGGGCCTGTGGTAGGTGAATCTGCATTTTAAAATTTTGTATTTTTCCATGCTTTATGCATCCTGTAAAATGCCTTGAGAACTTTATGAGGGATGTTGCATTAAATTGTGTGATTATAAATATGATTTAAATATCTGAAACATTACAGAGTGATTATTGTTCAATAAGGCAGCATGCATAAAAGGGTTATCTGCATGCTGTGCTTAGGTTTCAACAATATAATGTAATGAATTGTTCAATATAGTTTGTATGCTATTTGTCTCTGTTTTTTCTCATACTCCAGAGATGCTTGATATGCAGTGCTCTAACAAGGCTATCATAAATTGTTGAACAATAAACAGCCCTTGAGATTTTTAGATAGTATGTGGTTAGTATGTAATCCATCTTGAGGAACTTGATTTAGTGCCACAAAGCAACATCCTTGACAATGTTCAACATTGTTTTAAACTGCTGCTAAATCAATTACTGCATTTGGGAAATGGCACGCTTCTTCCGCTCCCTGCTCCATGCTGGTGGCCTGGCTGCTCAAGGAGAGATTTAGGGAGCCATGCTACAGAGGCAGATGGGTTCCCTGGAAATTGCTGAAGTAACCCAGCTTGAAGGAGTGATAAGTAAGGCTTCCTAAAATCTGCATTAAACTGCACAACTCAAATACTGCTTGGCTGGATTGTCTTAGCTGTGTCTAGCAATAAATGAACTATGGAAACAAACAAAAATGCTTCCTTTTGGATCAGCACTGTGTCATGGAACAACAATATCGGCACATACTAATAATCTTCAGAGCTTCCACAGAGACTTTTTTGTTCAGAGTATGCCACGTACATTTTCCCTTGCAGCATCCCCGTGAGTTGGGGAATTGTTACTACCCCTTTTTCACAGATGAGAGACACCAGTTACTCAGGCAGTGTGAGGCTGCGGGGGGCCTCATGGATGAAAGATGAATGCTCCCTTTAATATAATGATATTACAAAGAGTGACCCAAAAAGTTAAACAAGACCAAGGCCATTTGTATTTCTTTAATGTTTTATTCTGCTTCTCTATTGAGGCAATTGCTAGGGACACTAAAGGCAAAAGGAGAAGGGCACTTCATGTATCTAAGCTGTAACCTTGCCCTTTTGCTTTAGAGACATAAATAAGGATTTCTAGACAGTATTTTCTATATCCTGGGAGACAGCACAGGAGGAATATTGAGATGCAGTTATTACAACAGTAATGTTCTGACATATTTCAGAGGCTAAGACAGTCTCAGAAATATCACTCTTATTGTGAGAAAATAAGACTAAAGGGAGGAAAAAAGGATTCTGAGATCAAGGTAGAAGAAGACAAATTGTGCAGGATTCATTATTGGGTATACCATCATCTCATCTCCAAAGGGTTAATATACTTTCATGATCTATACATTACAAATATACATTACAGATCATCATCTGCCAAGGGACCCTGCAATCCTGCCTTCAAATTCACCATCCCCTCCAGGTTGTGGAGTTTTGCTCCTCTCTCTAACTTCTGTCCTTAGAGGGCGGTGGAGTGGCTGTCACCTCTTTTTCTCATAAACAGCCTTATGTCCCACTGATGCCATACCTCTCAGAAAGTGCATCTGATCAGGTATTGATCTTTAATCTACAGCATTGCTGGAAATGGCAGCCAGCTGTAGCTGTGAAGAACAACAACTGGCAGACACTCTGGTTAGTGTTGGCACTGGCCCTCTCTTACGAGATCCAAATTCCTGGGAACCAAATGTTCCTGTGATTCTGGCTTTCTGCTGCCAATAAAGCTTATGATACAAAGCTAATTGGCTTGTAACTTTTCTTGGAAATCTGGAAGGGAAATGGATAGGTTGCCTTTATTTATACACCGATATGCTGAGAATCTGCATTAAGATAAGGGGAAAAATATATACAGCAGTAGCCATAAAAAAGCCAATGTTTACCCATTTTTGCTATGAAATGGTTTCAGAGACATATAAGTAGCTTTTATTTCATATAAGCTTAACAAGACTGTAAGAGTTCTTTTGGCCTCTGTTATTGCTGTGAAGAAAAACGTCAGGCAGAGTTCATCACAGAAGGGTATTTGTATAGGCTCCTTCAGGGAAGGACTTCATTTGGGATTTGTGTCTGTTGTGCATCAAAACTGTGGCCAGCCATCACCCAGAAAATAAGAGCTAAAACTTACTGTTGAGAAGGATGATATCTATCTCCATTGACATGTATGTAAAGGATGAGTTTATGACTGAATAATACCTTATTCATCTTTACCTTCTTCCTCCTAGCCACTCTACTCCTATCAGTTGACAGCTGACAGTAACAGCAGTAAAATTCACATCTTCCAGGGATTAGAGGAGAGGAATTTTCCCAGCCATAGAAAAGTTGCTATCATGTTAGTATTGACTTTTGCTAAAAATGAGGACCATTTAATTTTGAATACTTTTTAAAGTGTTGCAAGAAGTGTAGTCATGGAAATACAGCTCCCAGTCAAGTGGTAAATAAAAAAATAAATAAAATCCCTGTGGGATAGAAGGAATTAAGATTAAAATTAGCTTGGAGCATTTGTGCCAAAATTCGAACAAGCTACTACTGAAAGTTTCTGGGTGAAAAATCCTCTGAAATGGTTCCTCCTGTAATGGGGACAGATTCTGTTTTCACCCATGTAATTGAGAGCACTGATATGATCCAGTTCAACAGACATTTTGTTTTATGGTGCTTCGTGGAACAAGGAGAAAGTACTTGAGTTGCGGAAGAACAGATCTTTTTTCACTTGACCTCCTGAAACGTTTCCACAAGGCCTGTGACCAGATTGAGAGGACCAGAGGAGTTATAGCTGGAGCAAAGCTGAGAGGACATGCCTGACTATAAATCACAGAGAGGTGCAAAAGGAGGTAGGATCCAACTTCAAATGTTTCCAGTTCCTCTCTCTGTTCACAACATACTACTGTTCTCGTGCTATTACTAATTTGCCTCTTTCAAAAGCAACAGGGAGAAATGGAAGCGGCTCTTCAACACAGAGTGGGACTGAGGGGGTTAAAGTCACACAATTCTATCATTCTTGATGGGTTTTTTTATTTTCTTCTAGTTCATCTTCCCCTCAATAAAATACACACATTATTTTTACCTTGGGTCTATCTGCTTTACTTGTTTTACTTTTCAGACAGTTACCTGGCTGTAAGCCAGCATGGCAAAATCAAATCCTGCCATTTATTTTAGGATTTGCTTTTATTATTCTTGCCTGAATCTCGTATTTTTTCATTTCTTATTACCTTATGCCATACCTTCTTTCCTTTGTTAGCTTTGTTTGCTCCCTGTCACTCACTGTTTGGTAGCTCAACTATCAGAGCAGAATGAAAAAGCTACGCGTTAACTCAGGTTATATATATTACTGTCACTTTTCTATGACTGGAAAATGCAAGCAGCAACCAGAAAGCAAGCAGATCTGAGGTAGGTCAGCAACCTAGACTGCAGTTCTTTGAGCTATGCCAAGTCACAAGGAATCTTGAATTACAGATTCAAGAGGTGCTGGGCTATTCTTAAAAAAATATTCTGTTTATCAAAGATGAAAGCAATACAATAACAATGAGAATAAGCATGAACATGATGAAAAGCAAACAAGAAGCAGCTCAAGTCTCAGCCCGACTGTAATATACACATAGATTCTTTTTATTCCTAAAAAGAGCAAAAAAGTATTTGTAACAGCTGGTCTCAACCCAAAAGTTTGTTTGGATCACTGAATCATGCCCTCATACTGTTTAGGACTATACATAGTTGTCACTGAAATGATCCTGGAAAAATCCCCATCTACTGCTAAGAATCTTTTTATTTCTTGCTGCTAAACATATTTTGTTGTTAAAGATGTATGGGGAAATGAAAAACTGGTGGAGAAACAAAGGCCAAATTTCTAAAAATGGCCACTTAAAATTAGTTTCTTACACTTTTAAGAAGCAGCCTGATTTTTCACAAGAGCTGGGCATCTGCCAGCTTCCAGCATGCTCTGGGGGAAAAACAGAGAGATGTAGACCTTCTGAAAACCTGTTGTGTGCCTACGTGCCGCCTCGGGCAGCCGTATTCTCACTGCCTCTCGCCTGCTTATGCTGGTCTGAGGATAAATGGTAAATCCAATTTAAAGCTTCCACTTGCAAAATTTTTGTCCCAGCTTTTACTGTGGTCCAGCAGCCTACAGAAGATCTACCTCCTTCATAACGCTGGCTTGTACATGACAGATGAGACAGACACTCTCAGCTAAAGCAACAGCCCAGGATGACTGTAGAGTATTATTTATGGTTCACTTAAGAAACAGGGAGCACTTCCTGGGAGTATATCAGAATATTTCTGATAACCCTATATTTTCCCTTAATTTTCCTTGTTTTCCCATTATTATTCCTGTCATTCTAAGGGGCTTTCTTCACTCGAGTTGATGGAAATCTTTTTGCAATAGTACAGCAGATACAGTGTCTACCTTTCAGATCCTCTTCCTAACCACTTAATATCCCATTCACATGGAGGTAAAGAAACCTATGAGTGGTTTGGCTTTGTTGTTTGGGCCTTTCAAGATCTAATCCCTTTCTCTGGAGTAATTTGCCATTCCCCTGAATGCAAAGAAATCCACTAAGGTCTACCACATACACTGCAGCTTTCTCTATGCCTTGAGAAGTCTTGGAGGAACACAGAGGTGTTGGGCAGCTGGAACAAAAGGGTGGGAGGTCAAGAGTAAGGGTATTTTAGCCATTGAGTAGCTTTGCATTCAGCCTAGTGGAGATTTTCTGTGGCAGAGGAAGAGAAAAATGTGCTTCATTGAGGCAGTGCAGATGGAAGGATGCTACAGCAACTCCTTTACCAGACACTGCTACTACCATGGGAGATGGCCTGCCTGGCATTCGGTGCAGCATTTGCTAGCATACTCCCATGAGGCCAGCTCCTCACAAACAGGTTACTTATTCCCAAGCACTGGCCACAATGACAGCACATCATGCTGCTGTGCCTTCCTAGCTGTTTTTCTGGTGGTAAGTTGCTGTTTCCCGTCTACCCTGGGAAAGAGGTACCTGCAAAACTTGCCAACCAGTATATAAATGTGCCATTTCACTCCCTGGCTTTCTTTGGGTTATTAACTCTTAAATTTTAATCAGGGACATCTGCCTCTGACCAGTTTTGTAAGCAGACAAGGACAGTGCTTTCTGTCCTGCACTTCCTGACCTTATGTGCCAGCGTAATATGCAGAAGTATGTCAAATGCCATTTAATCTTCGTAATCCAAGCAGATTATGTTCAAAACTTCAACTCTATCTGCTCACAGCATTATCACTTTTAAAAAATGCCACACTACTTTTTATAGACAAGATTCACCCTTTACGAGATGATTTTAGTTTTAGCAGCCAAGTCTGATGTCCTACCTGTACCGGTGCAAGCCAATGCAAAGTATTTCCTGGTGTACTGTTCCGAAAGTGCAATACAGCAGTAACATTTGCATTTCTGAACTTGCATTTCTGAAATCTGCAGTGGCTGAAAGCAGTGTGAAATAGTAATTAGTCTAGTGATTATTGTTTTTACAAAGTAGACTATTTGCATTATTATTTAGAGAGGTTACAGCCTAGCTCCAGGCCCCAGCTGCTCACTCCTACTGTGGCAAGACGAGGCCACAACAATAGACTGCAGCTACACAAACAGATGATTTACGTTTGGCATGACTGAGAGCGTGAAAACCTTTTCAGGGAGGAAGAGGTTGGGAAATGAATGGCTGATGGGGAGAGAGGATGCTTGCTGCCTCCTGATGCAGGAGGAGCTCCTCACTTGGCAGAACAGCCCCTCTTGCAGGTCCCCACCTCCAGCCACATGCCCCTGTGCTTCCTCCAAAGCTTTTGCCTCCTCCATGGGCCCAATGTCAGATAAGGCTCATTTTAATCGAGGAGGCAAATAACTCCAGTAGAGGAGACAGAAAAGCAGCAGGAGGGGGAAGGATAACAGGTGGTGTCCCCTCTTCAGTGTCTTTGGTTTTTTTCCAAATGATTGCTAGCCATGCTTCCACACCAAAATTAACAGTCCCGTTTAGGAACATTTCTGGGGTGAAATCTTGAGATGTTTTGTCACTGAGTCCAACGGAAGCAGGACCAAGTTCTGGAAGATCACAAATCCTGTTCCTTTTGGTTTTCTCATGTACTTAATCCTTGCTGTGAACTGAATGAGGCAGTGATCCTACAGAAAATAATATATTATCACATAATTGCAGATTGCATTATATGGTGTATTCATTATGGGGGCTAAACTGAGGTTACACAGACAGCCTTAATTCTGGCATCTCCTAGCTTTTTAATGTTTGACTTTGTATCTTTTATGATGGCCTTTGAATGAAGTTTGCAGTTGTAACCAATGATTAATTTTGATGTAATTATTACAACTTTACATTGGTTTCTTATGGAAAATTTCACAGCTGTGTCCTGCATAAACAAGGAGGCTGGGAACTTGATTGTCCACATGCTTAAATTACTGAGTATTCTTCAACATTTTTTAAAGAGCTTTGATGACTTCGGACACCAATTCTTTTACTGCAATTCAATAACAAGCTGCATCATTCAAAATAGGAGCTTCGTAACTGATTTTGGTGGACCAAAGTTGGAATATGCCCTTCATGAGAGAAAGAGAGAGATGAGTTTTTTAACAGGTACTTCTATCTTCCTACTGCACCCTTTTATCTCTTTTTACTGTCACTGTTATTTGGTGGTTTCTTGCACCAAATCTAGTGTTGAAGTGCTGCAGATTAAAATCTGCTCTGTTCTTACGAATAATTACCATTTTAACAAAAAGCTCACATCCCATTTGCAAAGCACAATAAGTGCCAGGGATATCAAGTTAAACATGTTCAGAAGTTCTTGGGGTTTGCATTTATATGTAACTCTGGGGATAAAGGTCATCCTACTGACTTTGAGGTTTCTGAAGGGAAGTTATTCTAGATGCAATATTTGTAGGTTTGGAACCTTAAATTGAAGTCACATCAAGGGACTCTAATATGGGATCATACACTCCGTTCACTTATTTACCCTGGAGTAAAAAATTATAATATACACTGTTACTAGTCTAATATGTAGGCTAATGAGCTGTATATGTTTGATGCACGAAGCAAACTAGTAGTTAGTTTGTAGCTAGTAAATTAAACTTTATGCTCCTGACTCTATTGTCCCCTACTCTTACAATTATTAAAAGAAAAAAAAATTTCAGAACATCAGGAAAGAGT
>NW_009914815.1:45713-60842 GCF_000696875.1 Nestor notabilis
ATATTAAGTTACAACTGTGCTATTTGTAGTTTATAGCAGATAATGTTACAGAAGACAATAACCTCACCACCTGCTGGAGAAAGTAATTAGAGGAGAGTAGTACTCAATAGCCGTTTCTCTTTGCAACAGATTTTTCAATGAAGATACATTAGACTGCAAGACAGTTCACTTTGAAAGAAATACAAAATAAAAGCCAGAAAGTTAAGTTCCTTTGGTTTCAGGCACAGCAAAATCTGAAGAAATTCTGAGTAGATATACTTTACAGTAGTTCATAGAACTGTCTAGGAGAAATATAAAAAGTCTTGAATTAGACTGAATAAGACTTAAAAGAAGTCTTAGTTTCTATATTTGACTAGTTATACTAGGATTAAACTACCTCTAGAATAATTTTGCTTTCGACCATCTTCAGTGACAAACTTTGGTTTTGTCAGCGTTTCCATTATTACTTCTGATCTAAATTTCTGGAGGTTTTAAAATTCATTCATACTGGCATTACTACAGGTTAGAAATTAATGTTTCTTTCCTGCACTCTTACCTCAGACATTTTAGTGTTGAAATTGACAGTATTGCCGCTGAATTGTCCTGGTCACACCTTCCTATTACTTGGGATTTGAGTCATAATATAACAGAAATCTCCTATTTCCATCTTAATTTTTATAAGCAATCATAGTTGCTGCTCACAATAAGCCAGGAATGTACTAAAAGGAGCAAACAATCTTTTTATCTCTAGGTTGGCTATTCAAATCTAGCAAACTTTGCCATGACAAATCTTTGAAAAATTTAAAAACATGGATTTGGATTCTGCTCCAAAATGTGAAAGCAGGCTTTCTCTGTCCACTCAATTTCAGCAAGTATTTCCATTGTTTCACCCAGGAGGAATCACCTGGAATCACTGTCTGTGATACGAACATTGAGGAACTGTGGAGTGCAGGGTAATGTTAGTGAATGTACTGCTGGCCTTTGGACGAGCAATGGACAAAACCACAGCCAGGCCTTTCTGAAGCTTGAAGAGCCCATGCCAGCATTTCAAAGCATGGCACAGCCACCTGGCTCTGGGCTCTGCACTGTGCACATTAACTTGCACAGTGAAAGACGAACCAGCCTCCGGTCATCCAAAACTGGCAAGAGGTGTATGAGTCATGGAAGAGTTTTATTGAGAGGGAGTATGTGTTGATACCAAACCACTTAAGTTTTGATAAAATATCCAAAGAGAAGTTTTCCTTAGGCCAAGATACAGAAAAAGGAGAAGAGGACAGGCAGAGAGAAGGGAAAAAGCCTCAAACCCTTCTTGACAGCAGCTGTCATGCTAGCTATTGGAGTGATATTCACGGATATAGGATGCCAAAGTTCAGGCTCTAAATCTAGCCATCGGGTGTGTTGCTAGTAGGAGCTATGACTGTCTCTTGTAAATATAGGTGTATTTTAAATTCAGAGTATCTTCATTTTATTTTGATGCAAGTTGAACACATATTTTGAAACCACTCCATGTTTCAGGAAATAAAATTACTTTTAATTTGAACTCTTCTGAGGCTACTGCTTAGGTATTGTACACCTCTATTCTCAGTATTGCTCTGTCTTCAAAAAAACATTATTTTTTTCTGACTTAGGGATATTAATGTCTCTTAATTACTCTACATATACAATTGTCATTAAAAATTCTTTACTAAATGAGTCTTTGAAAAACGTTGGGATTCCTGTTGTTGCATGTTGCTGTTGCTATGTAAGGTGGCAAATTCTACTATTTTTTGAAGTTATCTATAGCCATTTACTTTTGTTTAAGTATGATAATTTGTGACTGATAGCTTTGTAGTAGCCATGTTGTTCTTAATGACCATTCAGCAATTATGTATGTATTTATAATTCATTTTGCATGGTGAGACTTCACCTATTTATTATTTGGGAACACTTTTAACAAAATTGTGGGGAAAATGTCATGAAGAAAGAGAAGAGTTTTTACCCTAGATTAAGAATACTAGGTGTAGTGCAAGGAGCACACAAGACAGTAGATGTGTACTCCTGAAAGCACTTGTTCCTTCCTCATTTAAACCTTATTTAAAGCAACTTTCTAGAGATCTTCAACATATAGTATAGCTTTTATAAGTGCACAGCTCAAGCACTTGGGGTCATCCTCAAAATTTATGCATGATTTGGTGTGACATGGGGAAGAATGGCCTTCCGTTCCCTAGACTTCAGGACATCTTTGGATGGTTCAGGTTCCCTTCACCAGTTGTCCGGCCAGTGCTGCTGAGCAAAACACAAGGGGGTTAATTGAGAAGAGGTTATCTTCAAATTCCTGCTTGAGAATATGCGCACAGTGTCTTTTGGAAAAGAGGGTCTATACATTGGGAAGCTGGCTGGAAAGAGTTTAACCACAGCTGACACTGAAATATTGGTAACAACATTCACCAGTATTGCTTGTTGCACTTCTAGGGACAGACAGATAGCACATGAATTTTTTTAACTGTAGAAAAAAAATCTGTTTCTCCTGTGCTTGTCTAAGCTTAGAGATTTGTTAATAATTATATTCTCCTTGCAGCTGATTTAAGACTTCCACCTCTCCCCTGCCACTAAAAATAGTAAAAACACTGAAAAGGTGCTCAGACTTTGTGCACAGTTTTTTGCATACTTATTTCAGTGTTGTACTGTGTTTTGCTGAGTGAAGCAGGACTTGTTTACACCCGAGGTCCAACCTGCTCATCTATCAGACCAGATAAAGCTGTCTCTGGAAGCCAGAGTACAAAGAAATTTGTTTTCAGAAATTATTATGTCTTATTTGTCCTCACCAGTTGAAACATGGAGTACATATGGAGTACAGATCTCATGGGAAAGGGAGAACATTTGTGGTGCAGCTTATCTTTGCCATGTTTTTTCTGCCATTCCTTAGCGCAGAATTACTAGTGATGCCCTACCCAAATACTTCCTCCTGTTGGATGCTGTGCCCAGCTTTATGTCCTTCATTTTAACTCTTATGCTGGATCCTCTGCTGTTTATCTCAGACCTTTTGTCATATCTCCCAGGATACAACAAAAAGTGCATCCACTCTGTAGCTTTCTGCACTGCCAGGGACGGCTAATCATGGGACATTCTCTGCAAATGTCATATTAACCATTCATTCCACTGAAACACAGACAGATGGCCTGAGGATCTTTTCAGTAGGGTCCACATTTTGTTTTTTCTTCTGTACCTAAGTTGCCGCACTTGTTTTTTCATAGTTCTTCCACATTGCCAGCTCTCAGGGAACAGGATCTACGTGGGCATGACAGTACTTCTCTGATCTCTAATTCTCTGCATTGAGGAACAGTCAAGTTGCAAGATAAATTCCTGACTGCTCAGAAGATGTGTGCTTCTCCTGCAATCTTAGTAATACCTTTCTTATCATTGATGTCTGAAACACTCAAAATTTCTGTTTGGACAACTGGTCATAACATTTCTATGAAGACAAGCAATTATTAATACAGTCTTTTCTTCAAATCAGTGTACTCTTGCTTCTCTCTGTGCTGTCAGTAGCTATCTATAGGCTATCTACTGTGTTTTGCAAGCTAGCTGACCAGCTGAGAGACAAACAAAACCTTCCCGATTAACACTGTCTGTGTGTAATACAACTGTCATCAAGAACACAAGTACACATTCAGCATCTACTCAGTCTCAGTGAATCTTAGGTATCCAAAAATATACTCAAGTTGAATTACAATTATAAAGTCATGCTATGTTCCTCTGTTGTTATACTTACCGACTGCCCTTGATTTGGTGAATCTGAGTATCTTTCTTTATTTCTCCTCAAAGATCTAATATACTGTTGATTTCCCCCACAGGGAGTGTTAGGGAACCAGCCTAAACCAAGAAATCTCCACATTTGTGATAAAGATGGATAAATGAATAGCAAATAATCAGAAGACTCACTTGTACATGGTAGATCAACAAGCATACATAAAAGTCCATGTGTACAAACAGCATTTCAAGGTATCATCAGTGTTAGAAGGTTGTTTTACTGTGTGAGCAAGGAAGCATCTGAAATATTCTACAAGCACTGCAGTCATTTGTCCTTCACCTAACACTACTGGCTCTCAGACCAATGGTAATTGTTCTCTGCTGCTCTTCAAAGCATTACCCAGAGGCTTTTCTTGCTTGTTTCCTAGTGAACAGAGTATGAGAAGCAGTGATGTATCATCTCTGTGCACTGCCTCCTCAAGTCTATCAACGTGATCACAAGCCAGTACACCATACACATGGCAGACAATGTATGGTGACTGTACCAGCTCCCCTTCTGAGGTTGCTCCTAGCTTATAGATAAAAAGGGCTGTATCACCCTCCTTCATTTGAAGTTTGCCATATCAGAGTCAAATAAGCTCCACATTGCCGCTTAAAGACTGAACAATAAATAGCAGCAAAATGTGCTTTGGTAGATGGATTTCTTTCAGCAGGTGACTGCATAAACTAAATCTTGGCAGTATAACTTCAAGTGAGTGAAGTATTATGGTTGATGGGCTTAAATCTTTCTTCTGCTAATGCTCTGCAGGAAAGACTGTGA
Organism: Nestor notabilis; assembly: GCF_000696875.1. Lineage (NCBI taxonomy): Eukaryota > Metazoa > Chordata > Aves > Psittaciformes > Psittacidae > Nestor > Nestor notabilis. The sequence continues at coordinate 50,242 of NW_009914815.1, forward strand.
CTGAAATAGGTATAATTAGTGAACCGTGATTGAATTCTCAGCATCAAGAAGACAACAACTCTTTCACAGTTTCTACTTTGATGTCATCTCTCATCTGTAAAGCTGTTCTACTCAGAACCACTTGAAGGTATTTTTCTTTTGAATTGGCTGCTTTAGACTGTCTTTAGTGCTAGATTATCTCTGTCAGGTTTATCACAAGCTGTCTGGATACAGGATGATTTTTCTTTTCATGGTAAAACATAGCACTCTTCTAAACTCTGCTTCCAGTTTATGAAGAAGGTGCTTCTTGGTTGAATCTTCTGTTGCTGGTTTCAAATACCCAGAATCTGGATCAACAATCTTACAATCTTCTGCATTGCTATTTTTGTTTTATTTACACTTCACAGTAACAACTTGGGTGATAATGACTTGCTATAGTCACTGTCTCTCTGCTGACAAGAGCAAAGATCTGTCATCATCTTCTATCTAGTAGCATTTTGCACTTTTGAATCTGCATGTAGTGTATTACCAGCACTTCACAAGTCCTTAGTCTCAAGCACTTGTTATATTTTGGTTTGGTTTGTTTTTTTTTTGGGGTTTTTTTTTTGTTGTTGTTGTTGTTGTTGTTGTTTTTTCCCTGAAAGAGATACTATTCAAGCTATATGTTGTTCCTCCACTTAGAGATTTTCTTGCTGACTTCCTAGGAGTGTCTTCTGAATCAGGAAGCTGCTGTTTTGCTCTTTTGATGTACCAATATGCAAAAGATTTTCCTTTAACTATGCTGCAGAATTGCTGATATGTGGTATTTCACCAGCATTTAAGTTTCTGCCATAAGTACACATTGAACATTGAGGAAAACTATTCTATGATATTATGCCTTAAGATGATATTAGATTGGCACTAGGGTCTTACTAAGGTTTTGAATTACACATTGTGCATGTGCATGCTTAGAAAGGTGCTGACTGGTACCCTCTTATTTTCCAGTTCTCTCTACCTTTGCTTCAGAGCTCTAATGAAAACTGCATGAATCTGTGCATTACAAACAAAAATTCAGCAGCATTATAGAAGTAGCAGCACTAGTAGAAGACATACAGAATGATTGATATTGTGGTATCCAATTTTCATTTCAGAAATCATCCTGGGAAAGCTACTTATGCAGAAAAGTTACCACATATAAAGAAGGGTATAGTAAACCATACAAATACACATCCCCGACTCAGACTTTGAACCCCACTTAATGCAATCCTGCCTGGCTCATAGGTGAAATGACTAGATTCTGAGTAGATATATTGCTTGGAAGTACACGATTAATAGGATATACTTGCTGTTTGCACCTGAGAAAAATCATTCACTCATTTTCCACTGAGCATTTTTAAAATAAAGCATTGACATCTAATTAGTTATTTTCTTTTTATATATCATCTTTTGTCTTTGGAGTATTCCATTGTCCCTGTGAAACGCAAGCAGCCTTGCAGATGTAGGAGCTGTGTGAACGAGGGAAATAATTAAATGAGGTCACCATGTTGATGTTTTGTAGCATGACATCGAACTAACACCCACTTCTTGTTTTTTAAGTACTAAAAAATGCTTAATCTAATTAGTTTCTTTAATCTGCCAAGCAAAGATACCTCCTCTTGACTCTATCGCTTTCTTGCAAATGCGACACCTTGAAGATCAGAAATGATCAGTGAGGGATTGTATTAGGCTAGCTAATTGAAATAAGTCAGAAGAACCTAGAATCAGTTTGGCTCTTTGCTGCAAGCAGAGGTTTGCACTTAAGCCTTCTGGTACTAGTGGAAGAGCAGCTCAGGTGAAAATTTCAAGTACCTCTTTGTCATTTGCTTACCTGTAAACCAAATTTTAGTTGAGCAGTGAAATTAGTTGACAGTGAGTTTGGGTAAACTAATTCATCTATGTTGTTTAGTAAAATGTAAGTAGCTAAGCATTGAAATGAGGAGGGAAGATCTGCCTGCGTGAGGCCACAGAAAAGCCTGAAGGCAAATTTGCGCGGAGTTTATACATAATTTTGTAAAACCAGCATTAGACAGTGCACACCCTCATGAAATGAAGTCTCTGTTTTAATTTTAAGTCTCCACACCTCAGGAGAGATTGCCACCAGGCAGAAGATAAAATGAGTGTTTTCCTGCCAGGTGCAGCTCCCTTCACCTTCCTTGCTGAGCTCAGGCTGCTCATGTAACCTCTCCCTTTCCCCCACTTCTTCTGCTGCAGTTTTTGCCCTTTTCCTTCTGCTACTCCTTTTCACAGGCCAATTTTGAGGCAGAGGACTGGGGGAAGACAAAGGGATGGCTTTCCCTCTCTGCCTGGGGATCCAGGTGTCCTCTCCTCCATGGTAGACAAGCAGCAGGAGAGCAAAGGGGTCCATCAAAAGAGGAGATAAGAGGAGTAGGAAGGGTTGGAGGGTTAACCCTGGTGCCCCAAGGACCTCTGTTGTGAGGTCTGAGGATTAGACAAATCAATTGGAAAAATCAATAAGAGCTTCTTCCCCTGTGCTGTATGCACTTACGTAGCTGGCATAGCCCATACACTGGAACTATTCTGTACTATTGCGATAAGCACTTACCAGCTCAAGGTTCTAGCCATGACTAGAATCTGTACGGCTGAGAATATCTTTCCCTCCTCCTTTTCCTTCCCTTCCCCACCTCTCCCCACTCCCCATCCCCCCAGCATTGGAGATGGAGATTTAATCCAAAATTCCACTAGAAGCATCCAAATTTAATAGGAGTTTCCATTATTAGCAAATACCACTTTTAGATTTTCCTCTCTTACAGGATGATGCAGTTCACCTCTCCACCAAAAAATCCCACCAAATCCCAAATTTGTTCACACGTTCAGTGCCAAGAAAATAGAGATTGCAGCTAAGAGGCTAGAATGAAGCTTGCAGTGCCATCAAAACACAGAGCTGAGTGCAGCAGCATTACAGCTTGAGACAAGGCTCATGATTCAAACACATTATTAGCACAAGCACTTTAAATATACACATCCGTAAAATTCAAAAGCTGTGAAATTCAAAATCTGCAGCTGCCCTTTGCTACATCAAGCCTGCCCTTCGAACTGATTTATACAGGTGTGTCATTGTAAAGGTCACGGAATAGGCTCAGGGACAAAACCAGTCCCTTAGACCTCCAAAGTCAAAAGGTAAAGGAAGTAGCAACACTGAGTAAAAACAAAAGAATAAATTAATGAAAGCAAATGTTTCCTGCCTCCAAGCATCCATCCTCCACTTGCCCCGTGCCTGGCACTGCCTTGGTGTCTGGGACAGAAAACTCTCAGTGAAGCAGTGCTGAGGTGTGGCTACAGACAGACACAAGCTCCCTGGGAACCGATGCTGTGCAGGCGCCTGCCCCACTGCGCGCAGGGAGCCGCAAAACTACTGCAGCGTGGAAGGATGGGTATGAAATAACAGATTCCTCCTGCTGCTCTGGTGGCTGTCACATTTCACACCATACCTCTCTCCTTTTCACAGGCACTCTGGCTGGATTAGATGGATTAAGAACTGGTTGATAAATATGAATGGAGTTGCAAGTGGATGTGGAAAAAGGTTTTCACTGTTTCTTTCTCTATGAATGAATCATGAACGGAAATTTCTTCAAGTGCATTAGAAATTAATTCCTGAAGACTCCTTTTTTCTCCTCAGCCTGAAAAACTGAAGAGCCAAATTTTGCAAGGGAGAAATAAAAACCCAAACAAAAAAGCATTTTAATTTCTCTGAGAATCTCTTATTTTAAATCCTAACTTCTAAGTGCAATAGTACCTACGTGGGCTATTCCCATAAAACAACGCAGCATTACAATCCATATCAACTAAAAGGATCTACTTACAGTAGAAAACCTCAGATTTGATAGCATATCTTTGCTGTATCAAATGACTACATCTGATCAAGTCTCCCCAGCATTGTGTTACACGCTTTAGGTGGTCTAAATCTGAGATGAATTCATGCCAAGGAATTTGGCTGCGGATTTCTTTTTCTCCCCCCGCTCCCCCCTCCAATACCAGGCTGCTGACCTGAAGTTTGGAAATGCTGGTTTACGCTATTCATAAAATGACAGTACGTCTTACTTTTATAGATGTATACACACACTGACATACACACACACACACAGAGACATATATATATACACATTTATAAAATTCAGATCTAATTTTAGTTTTAAAACACCTTGCAAATTCATACTTGTTTGGGTCTAACTATATGTTTAGGCTAACCACTCACTGTAAATACATTTCAATGGGGTATTTGTCCATTTTCCTTACGTGGATAGTATATGTCAATTCCTGGCTAGAAATAAAAATACCATTGAAATAAGCACATAGTTCTGAAAGTGCCTAACATGTTCAAAGAAAGTCACATGGAATGAACAAGATCTTGTGAACTTTTGGTCTGATTTTCTAGGAAAATGGGGCTTATCACATTGTCCTATATGTGAATCTGTTCTGCTGTTTGTCTGTCACTACCCCCACATCTTTACCCAATAAGTTTTGAACATGTTACCTACTGTCAGCCTAATCTGTCAAAAGTCTTAAAGATCTTGTGATAGTGAAAAACAGCAGTGGGGTAAAGGAGCCATCACTGAGTACCAGATACAGCAAACACTTTACTTTTCCATGCCACAAATAGCACGGGAAGGCTAGCATGACAAAGGGTGACACACATATGGGAAAGCAAGCTTAGAACTTGATCCAACACCACCACCCTTTAAGTAGCAGGGAAAAACAGAGAGGGAGGAAGCCTAGAGGTAACTGTGGACACTATGTGTACCTAGACAAGAGAAAGGAAAACGCACATGGAATAGGAATATCCTTGTGGCACAGAGTACAGAGGCCTGAAGGCTGTCTGAAGGCATTTGGATCATAGTGGCAGTTCCTGGAAATGAGGGAAGACTCCATGTTTAGGAGGCAAGGAACACAAAGGAGTAGATACAGACCTTTTGAATTCTGGATTTTGTTATTCCTTGGCTCACAATAAAGGTGGCAAGAAGGGAGGCCTCCCCATTTTTAATACCTCTGAACTCTCAGATTGTAGCAGCTGTGGGCTTCAGCAGTAATGAAGTCTGCTCCTGAATAGTTTAGTCCTGGCTGGAAACCATTACTTGTTCAAGTCTCACAAGAAACAGACACAACAGACATAAAAAGCTAAAACAATTCAGTAACAACTGCAGATGGTCTGACCTGTACAGATGAACTGTATTGTCTTGTACAATGGTCTTCTACCCCCCTCCTCCTCCTCAGAAGAGAGGTGGAGTAAGATAGCTTCAGCAGCACAAACCACTCACACAGCCAAAGACCAACTGTGGGAGAAAGAAGAGCGCCACTATATAACCTGGTGCTGGGAGCCTGAGCTTCTACAGCTGCGCTTGCGGTGGAGAAAGTCCTGAGCTTGATGCGTACCCGACTCTTACCAAACCTGCTGGCAATTGCCACCTCCCTGCATCAACACAGATGGAAATAGGAGCAGCTGTGAAGCCTGGAGTAATGTCAGTTATGGTATCCAGGCTGAATTACCTAATCAATTCTTTTCTGAGGTTTGCTCAAAATAGTTTTGGCATTAACTTTATATGCAAGATCAAACCACAATAAGGACTAAAGGCATTAGTGGTGAACACAGCCCTCATGCGGTTCATGCTGATAAAATGAAAATACTGGGCGGCAAGCACATACAGAATTGCATCTTGACAAGGGATGCTGTATAGATATCTCTCTTCCATATGTTGCCACACAGGAGGGAATTCAAAGTGCACAGAGCAAGTAAGCTGTTTAAAGATTTGGAGTGTGATGCATCACACAGATCAGCACTTCAGTGAAGAGGCTGGTGAAGTAATAGCGGGTCAGGATGTGGATTTGTAGCGTATTAAATAGTTTGCAATAAGTCCAGCTTGGACACTCAGTGCTCTTTTACATTACTGCAAGAAAGGAGAGCTCACCAAAGCAATTCAAGCGTAGCAGCTAATGCCATAGGAGAGTAGTAAACCCTTATCCTCGTTTTCTTCCCAGTAACAAGTCTGTGTAGTTATATCCTTAATGTGCTTTAGATAGAGTAAGCCACAATGCAATTAGGATGTCCATATGGAGAGTCAGTGCAGCATAGCTAGTATACTGTAAATTCATATCCTTGCTTACTGAGAATTAATTATCTTGTAGACAAGCCATGTGTCAGTGAAAAACGTTTATTACTTCATAGGATATGTGGTCTTCTAGGAAGGCTAGCCCAAAAGAAATGGGGGACTGAAACTATGATTGGCAAAGTAAATAAGTTGGTAGGAAATGCGGTTTTATGCCAAGTCAGTTGATTTAAAACAATCTGGCTTGGTTTCCAAACTGCTCCCCCCAGCACTCTAATTTGGGTCAAACAAAGCCAAACTGAAATGTTTTCTTTTTATTTTCAATAGGAAAAAAAAGACTTTAAAAATATGAATTGGAATTCTCATCTGCAGATTTTTTAGTGTATGTTTCTTTTGTAGAATTTGCTGCTTCTGTCAAAATAACATTTCTATAGAAATTTTTTATTTGGTTTCACTTTAAAAACTTACTTGTCCAAACTTTTATCTCCTATAGGTTCATGGAAGTCAGAAAAGTTGAACTAGAATGACTAATCCTCTTACATGACGTGCTTTGCAGGAATGACAGCCTTTTTTTCCTCCCTGTTACCAAAATGTCACTGGAAGTAAATCTGCGTTGTCATTGCACCTATATAACAAAGGCTGTCTTAAGAATTCTTGTGATCTAAAAATTATGTCAGTTAATTGTCCCAAAAATAATAATAAAAAAGGAAAAGGAGATAACTGTTGGAAACAAATCTGTATTTCAAATTTCAGTGAGACTGTTCTTGAGGTAGTCAGGCTTGGTTATAGTTAATAAACCTTTGAGATGGAGATTGGGTCGGGTGTCTCATCTTCATTCTGTGTGATTTTAGAAAAACATATGCATATGTCAGGGCACCTTGTTGTTCCTCTGATGATTTATCATATTTTTGTGGGATGGTTTTGTTTCCCACTATGAAATGCAAATTCAGCTTGTGGTGCTCCTGCTGTCTGTATAAAGGTTAAAAAGATATATAGATATACATTTAATGCTATTCTTGCTACTTTTAAAACTGGCTTTGAATGATTATTCTAGCACAAAAAAGATTTTTCACTGTCTACATTTTCTGATTTTAGTTGGGTTTTTTTAATTACCTTTTCTGAAACTTTGCAGTTTGGATTATAGAAGCACAGCCCAGCTGCTGACAGACCAACTCACAGGCTACAGTCAGTGCCAAGAAACTGTGGTTTACTGTCATGAACATTCAGGTGTTGCTCTAAGGTGTCTCAAAGGGAAGACTGCAAATACCACTACCCTCAGAAATATACTATCCCCATCTGTATCCAGGGTTGCGGGAGATGTTAACATCAAAATATTTATAATCCCGGTGTAAGTAATCAGCTGAACTGCTGAAAGTACCTCAAGCATTTGGTGCCTCAGCAAAGCTCACGAATGATGGGATGGGTGGCTTTGTTGCTCTTTGAGCCTCCCCCACTACTTGAGCTTCACCCATGAAGGCCACTGAAATGAAACACCATCCCCACAGTCTCTGTAGAGCTATGATTGTGCATCCACTTAAGGTTCAGCTTGGCTCTTAGGCAGCTGGACATTAAATACATACATGTCTTTAACTAAGCCTCTAGGCCTAGTCTTCTTCACTGATGGTGTTTCCCAAATGCCAGCCCTTCACTGAAGCCCAGTTTGTAATAAAACGTACAGCTCTCCCTGGTGTTCATTGTATTTTCTCATGCAAGAGGTGGAACAGTTAATTTATATCATCAGTGCTAAGATCTCACTGAGATCAGAAGAACATAGCATAATTTCTTAGTCATTATAAAAAATAGAAGTGAAATTCTGAGTACTGAAAACCTAGTTAAAAAAGAGATTTCTCTTTATAACACAGCCATCCTGTGGACTAACCTGAGCACAGACTCTTTGTGTACCCGCTTGTCATATACATTCGTTTCCGTTCTTTTCCGTACAGGCTCCGTGCCAATGAATGGGGATTTCTTTTTTTGGTCGGTTTCCATTGCTCCAGAATGAGTTTCATACCAGTCTTGTTCTCTGCCTTCTTGACAGATAAAGGCAAAAACTGCTTACCACTTTCTTTCTCTTACGAGATGTCTACTGGTACATAGCATTAATTAATGAATCTGTTCTTTTAGTTTGGGGTTTTTTTTTTCCTCTGACTCATTTTAACACTTAACAGCTTCAAGTTCTGGTTCTCCCAAAAATCTTGAGAATGCAGATGAAATTTCCTTTCTCCTAAATCTCAATCCTTTGCTTTGTGACTTGTTATTAAAATAGTATATACCACAACATTAGCTAGAAGGCAAAGTACATTTTCTGAGAGTGGCTTGGCTCATTACTGTCTGGGTCTGACATTGAAAGTGCTAAACTCAAACAGAAAATCTTGTCCTAGCTTGCTATTATGCCTATGATAGTCACTTTAGTCACATTTAGTCACATTTCAAAAATCAGAGGCATAAAATTATGCATCTACTGGCGTAAATTATATCAAAAGAAATCCAACCCCAAACCTTATTTTCACCAGTTAAGACCTTCAGCTATCACACGCATGGTCGGCCCAGCCCTAAGTGAAGGTCTCAGCCCACCTTCACTAGGAAGAAACTAGGATGCAATCAGGATTGCATTCAGATGAAATCAAGAAGAATTCTCATCTGGGAAGAAGCAGACAGGTTGCAAAATGATTTCAAAGCTACCTGCCAGCTGATCACAGAGGCTGGAGCCATGCTTCTCTGTCCAGTTTACACTGTTTGACTTCTTGCTGGAGCAAAGGAAAGGAGGGGAAATGCTCATGCAGTTGGCCGTTCATCTCAGCTGAGGAACAGAAAGAGACAGCCCAGTGCAGTATATTGGTGGAGAGAGTTTCCCTGTGCTGCTGCTGGTGCTTTTCTGGGAAGGCCAGGCCACCTCCTGGTGGATTTCCAAGCAGAGAGAGACCCTTGGGAGGCAATCAGAGCAGTTTGGGTGGTCAGAAAATTCAGGTTCCATTTGGACAGAAGCCTGGTCCTAATTAACGGTGTGAACATAGCTTGAGTTAATTTTCAGCATCATTCTGTTTGATGAAGGACTTCCATCCCTGACTTCTTCCTAAACTTGACATTTCACTTGAAATCTTCATGATTGAAAATGTGTTTACGGAGGCTGGTTTATAGCTCATGTGCCAAGGCGTGGCAAAGACGAGCTACAGAAACGAAATCTGGTTTCCACATGAACTGCAAAAACCCCCATCTTTTAAAATGATCATTTAATCATTCTTAAAGCTTAAGCTCAGATAAGACAAATATATCTGTTTAATTTGCATGCCAGCAGAATTTTGCCTCCAGTGAAACCAGGGCAGAGGGAAGAGCTGAAACAAAGGGGAGTTTGCAGGTCTACAGCAAAGAACCATGTTTGCTACTTTTTCTCATGGCACCGTAAATATTTTTTCAGAGAATAAACTTGTGTATTCATTAGCACCATGGCCCCTTCCACACAGGGTGCTCCTTGGAAAAGTACCAAGTGAGCACAGCTATTAATTCAGATTAATATGTGACTCTGACGGAGAACGTGAAGCATACCTAACCCAGCTAACTATGCCCCTGATAAATGTCGTGAGAGCAGTGTGTCACCCGTGCCTTGCCTTTCTTTATTTCCATTATCCATCAGGACAGGCCATGAGGGAATGCCTGGGAACTGTGTCGTTCTCTGCAATAAGCCACAATGCTAATGAGGCATAACAAATTGCGGAAGTATCATGTATAATCCTGATCCCTCATTGACACTATTACCAGTATAGATTTCAATTCACCATTTGTTACATGCTTAATACAGACAAAGTGGGAGGGTGTAGAAGAATTACTTCTTCAGTCATTGCATTTTTTAAACAGTTGTCATCCTCCAAGACAAAACTCTCTGGTAATACCCTCTGTTTTTGCTACTGCTGTTTCTCAGCAGGATTTGCTGCTTGTTCTTGTAGGGGGTCAGCCAGACTTTGTCTTTCTCACAGTTTCAGTTTCCTACTGGGATTAAGGGTCTAGCATATTTCTGCAACAAATCAACTGAACCCAAGATAAACAAACCTACTAAACAAAATGGCTCTGGTATGAGCCTGCATTTTAGGAATCAGCTGCATATTTTGTTTTTCATAAGGTGTTCCAGAGGGAAACCAAGGCAAATGTACGGTTTTAGTGAGTTCTCATCAAAATTATAGCACATTTTGTAGCTTGTTGGTTGGGGTTTTTTTTTTAGGATGTGAACTGTTTCTTCATATGTGTTGTTTTTAGTCAAACACTCTGTGATTCTTCCCAGAAATAGTATTTTGCATTACTTCGAAGAATCCCAGGGTGTCCCACAGACAATGAATAATGCTTCACTGTAAACTTATGACAGAAAACATTAAAGATTAATCTACAGATTGGAAAATCCAGAAAATCGGGCCACGCAATTGTTTTTTATGCCTCACTCTTTTTATCCTAGCAGCTCAGTGATGGGTTCCTCTGTCCTGTGGAGAGACGCACAGCCTGCTGTGCCCTTATGAGCTTGCTTGCAGGCCCTACTGGCCTTCAGAAGGTTGGTGCATT